>NW_015388385.1:2333-12333 GCF_001527695.2 Protobothrops mucrosquamatus
TGGCACAGAAGGCCTGGCTCTTTGCTTGTAGACTGCCTCCTTCTATGGAAGCTCCACTAAGCTGGCTGACTGAACAAGACCCCCTGATGCAGCTCTTGGTCAGCTTCCCTTTTGCTTCCCTTTGTGTTGCCAGCCTTTTCTTCTTAACCCAGAGGCCTAGATCTCCCAAGGTAGACTGCCCCTTAGCAGGGAAGCTCCATTAAGTCCCTCCCTCGAGTGAGACCCATGAGGAGAGCTTTCTCCCATTTGTTTTCCTGACTCTTTCCTTTTGGTTCACCTCATGGCTGAGGTCCCCCCATTCCCTCTCTTTCCACGGAGACCCCCTCCTTTTCCTTCCGGCCACCAAAGATCAAGCACGACAAAACACACAATATTTTTCTCCTTTCTGTTCATCGATCGATCAGGACTGCCTGAAATAAAGGGTGGGGAGAAGCTTAACGAACTCTTGAAGGATTTCCGTGAAGGGAAATCCAATATACTGTGCAAGGAGCCCTGAAGGCGGCTTGGAGGAACAATGGAAGGTCCCCCCCACCCCAAAATCCCCTTCCCAGGAGCCAGTTTCAAAGGTCCAGTGTCCCCCCTCCCTCCCTCTGTGACCCTCTGACCGCCTTTTGGACCTTGGCCCCCGGACTCCATTTTTAGCCATTTGTGCTCCCTCACAGTCACGTGACCACAATTTACGCTTTTCGACAAACTGGTATTTGCTCCGATTCCTAGCAAAAAAACACAAAAAAGCCCCATAGCAAACAATGGCTTTGCCTAATTACTCTGGTCTTCGCTTAATGACTACAGTGTTCGCTTAACAACTGCCAGAAGTGACCCACTTTATGACTGTCACAACTTACAGCCACAATTGCAGGTTCGCTATGATTGTTAGGGATGTCGTCTTTACTGTTTATTTTATTTTATTTTTATGTTCAGTAAGCCTGCTGATGTGAGGGGTAACGTGTAAATAAAAATTAAAAGCCATCGAAAATTGTATCCATCCTTATTCGAGAAAAGTAGAATCTATCTGATTGATACACACTATTGAAAAAGAATGTGAAAGAATGATAAAACATTAGATAAAACTTATCCAAACAAACTTTTCAGACCAAAAAGGGGGCTGGGAAAGACTTGCGGCCCTCGGCTCAGACAGGTACGGGCACCTCCTTTTTCACCCACTGTCAGTTTTCAGACTCAGGAGGAGTCTGGGAGGACCTCTGCTTTGTGCAGCAGTACGGGCCCCTCCTGCAGATTGGCTTTGCTTACAGGGCCTTACCAGCTGGCTGCCCAAATCTGATTCTCTCATTCATGTCTCCATTCCATTTTCACACAGCCTCTCCCTTTTCCCTAACAAAAGGTCCTGTGCTCTGGCCAAACCCCCATGCTTTCCAGGGTCCACCACTTGAACAGATCCTTTCTGCAGTTAGGAAAGCCCAGAGGGAGCAAAATCCAACTGTGATTGAGGAAGGGGTCTTCTCACTCACACACCCAGACATACACACATTTCTTTCATTCCCCTGGGCTTTAAAAGTTAAAATTTAGAGGTACTCACCTTCTTTCCAAAGCAGCCCTTGAGCTCAAACCCAAAACTCCCTTTACTACCCTGGCTCCACATGGGCAGGGCCTGGGAAGGAAACCCACCTACAGACACAAGGGGACTGCTGCCGGCAAGATGGGGCTTTCCAGTCTCAGTCCATTGGAGAGGTTAGCTTGGAGTCCCATCTGGGGTGCCAAATTGTTCCAAATATTCTGCCCTTTTAATATTTCCTTCTCTGGGGAGCTCACTCCCCACAGCCTTTATTAGGAGATTAGATCAGGCGAAGTATTAGTACTGCTTTATAAAGCCCTAGTAAGACCACACCTGGAATACTGCAGCCAATTTTGGTCACCATATCACAAAAAAGATGTTGAGAGTCTGGAAAAAATGCTGAGAAGAGCAACTAAGATGATCAAAGGCCTGGAGACTAAAACATATAAAGAATGGCTGCAGGATTTTGGTTTAGCTAGTTTAAAGAAAAGGAGAAATAGGGGAGACATGATAGCAGTATTCCAGTATTTGAGGGGCTGCCACAAAGATAATAATAATAATAATAATAATAATAATAATAATAATAATAATAATAATAATAATAATAATAATAATAATAATAATAATAATAATAATAATAGTAGTAGTAGTAGTAATGATAATAATAATGATGATGATGATGATGATGATGATGTTGGAAGGAACCTTGGAGGTCTTCTAGAGTCCAACCCCCTGCTCAGGCAGGAAACCCTATACCATTTCAGACAAATGGCTGTCCAGTCTCTTCTTAAAGACTTCCAGTGTTGGAGCATTCACCGCTTCTGGAGGAAGATTGTTCCACTGGTTAATTGTTCTAACTGTCAGGAAGTTTCTCCTTAGTTCCAGGTTGCTTCTCTCTTTGGTTAGTTTCCATCCGTTGCTTCTTGTCCTGCCTTCAGGTGCTTTGGAAAATAGCACCCCACTACACACTTCCCTCCATGTAGATGTGGTTCCATTGAAGACAACATGCTGAGTATGGCCCGTCAGCCAGCTACGAATCCATCTGGTGGTGATGCTGTCTAACCCACATTTTTCTATCTTATCAAGTAGTAGGTTGTGATCTACTTTATCAAATGCCTTACTGAAGTCCAAGTAAATTATATCCACAGCATTCCTCTGATCCACTAATTCTGTCACTTGGTCAAAGAATAAGATTTGTCTGGCATGATCTGTTTTTGACAAACCCGTGTTGGCTTTTGGTAATGACTTTGTTTGCCTCTAGGTGTTCGCTGATTCGTTGTTTGATTATCTTTTCCAGAATCTTCCCAGGTATTGAGGTCAGGCTGATCGGTCTGTAATTTCCTGGGTCCATTTTTTGAAGGTGGGAACTACATCAGCTCTTTTCCAGTCCTCTGGTAGTTCCCCAGTGCTCCAGGATCAGGGCCACCCGGGTGGTGCAAATGGGTATGGAATAATTCTGGACAGAGTGGACCGCTGGTTTGAAAGAGGGGTCCAAGAGGCCATCTGTGTCAAAACTGAACAGCCCCCTCTCAACAGAGGGAGAGGGATACAACATCATCTATCTCCAGTCTACAACACAGTCCTTTCAGCAGATCCAAGAAGGCTCCCCACCCATTTGCACCACTCAGGTGACCTTGATGACACAGATAAACCTCCATGTGGCCTCAACAACTCTCTAAAAGGATGCAAATGACCAGCTGTCTGCAAGGAGTATAAATCCTTCCCTTCCCCACCATTCAGTCAGAGCTGAAGAAGCTTCTTGGATGAGAGGTGAACGCGCCAACAATGGAAGTTTTTAAGAAGAAACTGGACAGCCATTTGTCCGAAATGGTATAGGGTTTCCTGCCTGAGCAGGAGGTTGGACTAGATGACCTCCGAGGTCCCTTCCAACTTTATTATTATTATTATTATTATTATTATTATTATTATTATTATTATTATTATTATTATTATTATTATTATAAAAACAAAGACAGTCCAGCTGCCTCCTGAAAAAAGCATCTTTGGGACAAGGAGCCCATAGTTCACCAGTGTCTTGCCTTTACTGAAGAAGTAAGTGACACACCAACAAAGAAACTTATCAGCTTGGTCAAACAAGCTAACAGTAAACAACAGCCTGATCAATGAAGAAAACCATGATGAAAACAACACTGCCACCCACACTGACAGGACAAACACTTGTACATAAACAGAGAGCTAAGTACACCTTCCTTTCTAGCACTGATGATGTTACCTAGTTGGGTTATGAAATGTCTGCAAGAAAACCACCAAGCTCAGAGAGCACCAAGGGTCCCGCAGTTCAAACTTCAGAAACAAGTGCTCTTCAACATCTTCATCAACGATCTGGATGAGGGGATAGATGGGGAACTCATCAAATTTGCAGAGGACACCAAGCTGGCAGGAATAGCCAACACTCCAGAAGACAGGCTTAGGATACAGGAGGACCTGGACAGACTTGAACACTGGGCGCTATCTAACAAAATGAAATTCAAGGGTGAAAAAAGGAAGGTTCTACATTTAGGCAAGAAAAACCAAATGTACAGGTACATTACTATAGGGGGTACCTTGCTCAATAGTAGTAACTGTGAGAGGGACCTCGGAGTCCTAGTGGACAATCATTTAAATATGAGCCAGCCGTGTGCTGCAGCTGCCCAAAAAGCCAACACAGTGCTAGGCTGCATTAACAGAGGGATAGAATCAAGATCAGGTGAAGTGTTAATACCACTTTACAAGGCCTTGGTAAGGCCACACTTGGAATACTTTATCCAGTTTTGGTCACCAGGATGTAAAAAAGATGTTGAGACTCTAGAAAGAGTACAGAGAAGAGCAACAAAGATGATTAGGGGACTGGAGGCTAAAGCATATAAGGAACGGTTGCTGGAATTGGGTATGTCTAGTTTAATGGAGAGAAGGACGAGGGGGGACATGATAGCAGTCTTCCAATATCTCAGGGGCTGCCCCAAAGAAGAGGGAGTCAAGCTATTCTCCAAAGCGCCTGAAGGCAGGACAAGAAGCAACGGATGGAAACTAACCAAAGAGAGAAACAACCTAGAACTAAGGGGAAACTTTCTGACAGTTAGAACAATTAACCAGTGGAACAACCTGCCTCCAGAAGCGGTGAATGCTCCAACACTGGAAGTTTTTAAGAAGAGACTGGACAGCCATTTGTCTGAAATGGTATAGGGCTTCCTGCCTTAGCAGAGGATTGGACTAGATGACCTCCAACGTCCCTTCCAACTTTATTATTATTATTATTAATTACAAAGAGCCCAAAGAGAGACACTGAAAAAAAGAAATTTCTTGACAGTGAAAACAATTCATCAATGGAACAAATTGCCTCCAGAAGTTGTGAATGCTCCATCGCTGGAGGTTTGTAAGAAGAGATTGGACAACCGTTTGTCTGGAATGGTAGTGGGTCTGCTGCTTGAGCAAGGGGTTGGGCTAGAAGACCTCCAAGGTCCCTTTCAAATCTGCTATACCGTTACTGCTACTCTAAGCTTTTGATTACTGTATTGTTGTTGTTGGTATGTGTCCACAAGCAAAGCGCCTGAAGGCAGGACGAGAAGCAATGGATGGAAACTAACCAAAGAGAGAAGCAACCTAGAACTAAGGAGAAACTTCCTGACAGTTAGAACAATTAACCAGTGGAACTCCTTGCCTCCAGAAGTGGTGAATGCTCCAACACTGGAAGTTTCTAAGAAGAGATTGGAAAGCCATTTGTCCGAAACGATATAGGGTTTCCTGTCTGAGCAGGGGGTTGGACTAGATGACCTCCAAGGTACCTTCCAACTTTATTATTATTATTATTATTATTATTATTATTATTATTATTATTATTATTATTATTATTATTATTATTATTATTACTCAGTGTGACATTTGCACAAATAAAGATGGACCCACAATTCACATATTTAACCCTCCCCACAATTAGTAATAACTGCAGTCGTCTTTGAATCTCCTGCTTGGGGAAAGGAGTAGGATAGAGAAGAGCGTGTTTCTTGGAAAGAGCAAGATAGACAGAGAAGCTAGATAGAAAGCAAACATGAAATTTATCTTCATGGGACATGAAAACGGTTGCAACCAGTGAATTTTCCAGAGATAGGAGATACAAATCAGATGAGCAGCTGTTTTGCTTTATAGATTACCTTCCCCCCATCTCCAAGAAAGAGAGATTTAAAAGAACGTTATCTTACTGAAATGGAAGAAAAAAAAACCCATGGCTTTCCAAAGATCTGTAGAGATTTCCTTGTAAATGTCAATTACAGGGAACGAAATATTCCATTTACTAAAGCAGCTGCATATAAGGAAAACTTATATAAAATGTTTTATAAGATGGCACATGACACCTGTTAGATTAGAGAAAATGTTTAAAAATGTATCAAATATGTGTTGGAAATGTAAACAACAACCAGGCACTTATTACCATCTCTGGTGGATATGTCCTAATGCTAAAAGGTTTTGGTTTAAGATCCACATGTGGCTAGAAAAGATAATTAAAATACAGATAGAATTTAAACCAGAACTCTGTTTGTTAGGAATATTAGGTTTGAACTATGGAAAAGAGAATGAGTATTTAATATTGTATGTGTTGACAGCCGCAAGAATAATATTTGCCCAATTTTGGAAAAATGAAAATTTACCATCTGACCGGGCTATAATAACAAAAATACTCGAATGTGCAGAAATGGATAGATTGACTTTAGAAATAAAAGAGAAAGAAGACACAATTTACTTTAAAACATGGGGGAAATTTTACTATTGGTTAGAAACACGCCAGAATGAGATAAGGTTATGAAATTTAAAGAGATAATTGATAATTTGTATTTATATTCCATGATTATTTGTATGAACTTGTTCTTATTTCTTCTTCTTCCTCTTTGTATATTTGTGATCTTTAATAATATGGTAAACTATAATTAATATGTAATATATTATTATTTTAAAGTTATTATAATTAATACTAAGCATTGTTAAGTAGTGAAAGGAATGAGATTTATTGACTAATTTGTTATTTACATGATTATATGGAAAGTTGTTTAATAATAGAGTAATTATTAAGATTTAATATGTAAACCCGGACTGGTAGACTTGCTGAAGCGATGTTATTTTGTGGGATTAATCCCACTTTTGTGTTACTCCTTTCCCCTGGTCTAACCTTTTTGTATGTTTCCCGTTGTCTTATCCTTTTTGCCCCATCCCTTTATTACCTTTATAAAACTCAATAAAATATTTATTTTTTTAAAAAAAAGCATCGGGACAAGGAGCCCATAGTTCACCAGTGTCTTGCCTTTACTCAAGAAGTAAGTGACACACCAACAAAGAAACTTATCAGCTCGGTCAAACAAGCTAACAGTAAACAACAGCCTAATCAATGAAGAAAACAACACTGCCACCCACACTGACAGGACAAACACTTGTATAAAACAGAGAGCTAAGTGCACCTTCCTTTCTAGCACTGATGATGTTACCTAGTTGGGTTATGAAATGTCTGCAAGAAAACCACCAAGCTCAGAGAGCATGACCACGGGTCCCGCAGTTCAAACTTCAGGAACAATTACAAATATTTGTTTTACTACTGAGAGCCCAAAGAGAGACACTGAAAAAAAGTCAAACACCAGCAGTTCTGCCAATTGTTACTATCTAATTGGTATCCACTGTCTATTGCTAGCTATTATTACCTCAAGCCATCTTTTAGTTAGGCCTAAGTATCTGCTGAGAAGCACGAGGCCAAAGGTATAATAATGATGATGATGATGATGTACCTGGTTGACACCTAGGATGCTAGTAGCAACCCGTGTCAACCATCAGCGCCAGCCAATTTGAATGTTCAGTTGACTGAGGTTTAATGAATAAAAGATATAATAGTAATAATAATAATAATAATAATAATAAACAATAATAAATAATAAAGTTGGAAGGGACCTTGAAGGTCATCTAGTCCAACCCCCTGCTCAGGCAGGAAATCCTATACCATTTCAGACAAATGGCTGTCCAGTCTCTTCTTAAAAACTTCCAGTGTTGGAGCATTCACCGCTTCTGGAGGTAGGTTGTTCCACTGGTTAATTGTTCTAACTGTCAGGAAGTTTCTCCTTAGTTCCAGGTTGCTTCTCTCCTTGGTTAGTTTCCATCCGTTGCTTCTTGTCCTGCCTTCGGGCGCTTTGGAGAATAGCTTGACTCCCTCTTCTTTGGGGTAGCCCCTGAGATACTGGAAGATTGCTATTTTGTCACCCCTCTTCCTTAAACTAGACATATCCAATTCCAGCAACCGTTCCTTATATATTTTAGCCTCCAGGCCCCTGATCCTCTTTGTTGCTCTTCTACTTTCTCAACATCTTTTTACATGGTGGTGACAAAAACTGGATGCAGGTATATTTTGCCATACAACTAAGTTCAAAATCTATTAGACAAAAGTCTGGATCAAAAAGCACCTTTTCATGATGATAAAATTCAAGAATGGATGACAGTTCAGAGTTGTTTGCCAAGATGTTGAGACTCTAGAAAGAGTACAGAGAAGAGGAACAAAGATGATTAGGGGACTGGAGGCTAAAACATATAAGGAACGGTTGCTGGAATTGGGTATGTCTAGTTTAATGAAGAGAAGGACGAGGGGGGACATGATAGCAGCCTTCCAGTATCTCAGGGGCTGCCCCAAAGAAGAGGGAGTCAAGCTTTTCTCCAACGCGCCTGAAGGCAGGACAAGAAGCAACGGATGGAAACTCATCAAGGAGAGAAGCAACCTGGAACTAAGGAGAAACTTCCTGACAGTGAGAACAATTAACCAGTGGAACCACCTGCCTCCAGAAGCGGTGAATGCTCCAACACTGGAAGTTTTTAAGAAGAGACTGGACAGCCATTTGTCCGAAACAGTATAGGGTTTCCTGCCTGAGCAGGGGGTTGGACTAGATGACCTCCAAGGTCCCTTCCAACTTTACCATTATTATTATTATTATTATTATTATTATTATTATTATTATTATTATTATTATTATTGTTGTTGTTGTTGTTGTTGTTGTTGTTGTTGTTGTTATTATTATTATTATTATTATTATTCAGTGTGACATTTGCACAAATAAAGATGGACCCACAATTCACATATTTTCCCCTCCCCACAATTAGTAATAACTGCAGTCGTCTTTGAATCTCCTGCTTGGGGAAAGGAGTAGGGTGGAGGAGAGCGTGTTTCTTGGAAAGAGCAAGATAGACAGAGAAGCTAGATAGAAAGCAAACATGAAATTTATCTTCCTAGGACATGAAAACGGTTGCAACCAGTGAATTTTCCAGAGATAGGAGATACAAATCAGATGAGCAGCTGTTTTGCTTTATAGATTACCTTCCCCCCATCTCCAAGAAAGAGAGATTTAAAAGAACGTTATCATACTGAAATGAAAAAAAAAACCCATGGCTTTCCAAAGATCTGTAGAGATTTCCTTGTAAATGTCAATTACAGGCAGTGGGAAGTGGCAGTTTTATATTAGCTTTATAAAAGGGGCTGCTGCAGTTTTGCTCAACAATTGCCTCTTGGCCTTCTTGAGGTGAGGTTCCAGCTGGTTACCCTTACTTGAAAGCAGGGGTCTTCAAACCTGGCCCTTTTATGACTTGTGGACTTCAACTCCCAGAATTCCTCAGCCAGGCATGCTGGCTGAGGAATTCTGAGAGTTGAAGTCCACAACTCATAAAAGGGCCAAGTTTGAAGATCCCTGCTTTAAACTTTCCAGAGATGTTCATGTCCCCATTTGATCTATGCATTTATTAACAGCAATTGAATAATTTTAATCTTCTTTTTTTTTAGCACTGTAAATCAGGGATTGGAACCTGTAGACAACCAGATGTTGCTGGGCTGTAACTCCTAACATGCTGCTGCCTAAGATCTTTCAATTCTCTTCTCTTCCTTCTCCTAGAGAAAGACAATGCTGTCCATCTCGGTGAAGGCTCTGATCTGGTTGGTCTCCCTGAGGACCTTGTCCACAGCTTTGGATCCCACCCTGGAAGGGACATGGAGAGACTGGAAGGCCACTCACGGTAAAGAATACGCCCTGGTGAGTTTGCTCCACTAGAACTCAAATAAATCAGAATAGAGCTGGAAGGGACATTGGAGGTCTTCTAGTCCAGTCCCCTGCTCAAGCAGGAGATTCTATATCATTTGAGACAAGTGGCTGTCCAGTCTCTTCTTAAAAACCTCCAGTGATGGAGAACCCACAACTTCTGGAGACAGGCTGTTCCATTGATTGATTGTCCTCACTGTTAGGAAGTTTCTCCTTAATTCCAGGTTGCTTCTCTCCTTGATTAGTTTCCATCTGTTGTTTCTGGTCTTGCCTTCTGGTGCTTTGGGAAATAAGTTGACTCCCTCTTCTTTGGGGCAGCCCCTCAAATACTGGAAGACTGCTATCAAGTCACCCCAGTCCTTCTTTTCTCTAGACTAGCCATGCCCAATACTAAAGATGAAATGTTTATATTTTAATTCAATAATTCTGACACACTTCCACT
>NW_015388385.1:17333-31791 GCF_001527695.2 Protobothrops mucrosquamatus
AGGAACGGTTGCTGGAATTGGGGATGTCTAGTTTAATGAAGAGAAGGACGAGGGGGGACATAATAGCAGTCTTCCAATATCTCAGGGGCTGCCCCAAAGAAGAGGGAGTCAAGCTATTCTCCAAAGCAGCTGAAGGCAGGAGAAGAAGCAACGGATGGAAACTAATCAAGGAGAGAAGCAACCTAGAACTAAGGAGAAACTTCCTGACAGTTAGAACAATTAACCCAGGGGTAGTCAACCTTGGCTCTTTTATGACTCGTGGACTTCAATTCCCAGAATTCCTGAGCCAGCTTAGCTGGCTCAGGAATTCTGGGAGTTGAAGTCCACAAGTCATAAAAGAGCCAAGGTTGACTACCCCTGAATTAACCAGTGGAACAACCTGCCTCCAGAAGCGGTGAATGCTCCAACACTGGAAGTTTTCAAGAAGAGACTGGACAGCCATTTGTCCGAAATGGTATAAGGTTTCCTGCCTGAGCAGGGGGTTGGACTAGATGACCTCCAAGGTCCCTTCCAACTATATATTATTATTATTATTATTATTATTATTATTATTATTATTATTATTATTATTATTATTATTATTATAATAGAACAATTAACCAATGGAACAACCTGCCTCCAGAAGTGGTGAATGCTCCAACACTGGAAGCTTTTAAGAAGAGACTGGACAGCCGTCTGTCTGAAATGGTGTAGGGTTCCTGCCTGTTTAGGGGGTTGGACTCGATGACCTCCAAGGTCCCTTCCAACTTTATTATTATTATTATTATTATTATTATTATTATTATTATTATTATTATTATTATTATTATTATTATTATTATTATTATTCATTTTACTACCAAGTACTGAGAACAAATAACTTGTTAAAGGAACATAAATTAAAGGTATAAACTGAAAGCAACTAATCAGGGCAACAGTTTGTTTCCAGAGGTTGTGGGTGCTCTGTCACTGGATAGCCATTTATCCGGAATGGTACTATAGGGTCTCCAGCTCAAGCACTAGAAGACCTCTAAGTTCCCTGCCAACTCAGTTATTCTGTATTCTGAGTTTTCAGATGCTCAATGGGTCGCTCCAATTTTTTCCTTTTCTTTTTGAACCAGGGCGATTGTGGTTCCTGCTGGTCCTTCGGTGCTACTGGCGCTCTGGAAGGCATGCATTTCCTGAAGACGGGGGAGCTGGTGTCGCTGAGCGAACAAAACCTGATCGACTGTTCTGGGGAACTGGGGAATAAAGGGTGCAACGGTGGATTTATGCACCTAGCTTTTGAATCTGTGCAGAAGCGCGGAGGGATCGATTCAGAGAAATTCTACCCTTACGACGGAAAGGTAATAAACGATCGAATCTGTGTCTATCCCAGCCCCGTTCCTGTGCACGCTTCGAGTGGAACTGTTTTATTTGAGACTCTAGAAAGAGTGCAGAGAAGAGCAACAAAGATGATTAGAGGTCTGGAGGCTAAAACATATAAGGAACGGTTGCTGGAATTGGGGATGTCTAGTTTAATGAAGAGAAGGACGAGGGGGGACATGATAGTAGTGTTCCAGTATCTCAGGGGCTGCCCCAAAGAAGAGGGAGTCAAGCTATTTTCCAAAGCACCTGGAGGCAGGACAAGAAGCAACGGGTGGAAAGTAACCAAAGAGAGAAGCAACCTAGAACTAAGGAGAAACTTCCTGACAGTGAGAACAATTAACCAGTGGAACAACCTGCCTCCAGAAGCGCTGAATGCTCCAACACTGGAAGTTTTCAAGAAGAGACTGGACAGCCATTTGTCTGAAATGGTATAGAGTTTCCTGCTTGAGCAGGGGGTTGGACTAGATGACCTCCAAGGTCCCTTCCAAATGTATTTTTTATTATTATTATTATTATTATTATTATTATTATTATTATTATTATTATTATTATTATTATTATTATATCTTTTATTCATTAAACATGAACCTCAGTCAACTGAACATTCAAATTGGCTGGCGCTGATGGTTGACACGGGTTGCTACCAGCATCCTAGGTGTCAACCAGGTACATTATTATTATTATTATTATTATTATTATTATTATTATTATTATTATTATTATTATTATTATTATTATTATTATTATTATTATACATCTCTAGCTGAAAATGCCTCCAGCAATATGAAGGGAAAGGATTTGATTTCTTATCATCATTGTTTTCTTCTGCAGGTTGGGATCTGTCGCTATGACCCTGAGAAATCCGTTACCAGATGTAGCTCATTTGGACAGATCCAGAACGGGGATGAAAAAGGTCTTCAGGAGGCTGTGGCCAAGATTGGTCCAGTTTCGGTGGGAGTAGATGCTCGGAGTACCAAGTTCCGCTTCTATAAGTCAGGTAAGGTTCCTGAGGGCTTGTGGTTCTTGCCATCTCCTCTGCCAACTAATATTCAACACTGATACGCCCATACTCCATCTAAGTATTAAATGGTTATGGGTTCTTTTTTCCAAGATGGTGACAAGAAGGAGAGCTTCTAGTTTATTTCAGGTCAGGGGAACCAGTGGTGGGATTCAAATATGTGAACAATTAGTTCTCTGTGTAGATGCCGCTTCCGGAAGTCCGTTCTGGGCCTGGGCAACAAAAAATTAGCTATTGGTTCTGCCGAACTGGTGCGAACTGGCTGAATCCCACCACTGATGCCAGTGGTGTTCAAACATATGCGCTGAACATAGAACTGCTAGGTTTATAACTAAGACTCTGGTCCTATGAACCCAATACATTGAACAATTGGAGTATCTTGCCAGGGGGATTCGATTATTTATTGCCTCTTTGTATTAACACATTTATATCTCACAAATGAAGGCGAATGCACGATTCAATCTGGGTCAGTCACTGGGACCAGTGATTGTTGCCTTCTGAGTTTTTGGACTCATGCTGGAGAGGAGTTTCCCTGAAGATTGGATCCTACAACATCTGTATCTTATCACTTTATTTCCTCCTATATACCCTATTCTGAAATTAGACTGTTGAAGGAAAAGTCTTCATCCTGGTTCAGTCCAAGCCGGGAATAAACAACATGGCGACTGCTTTAGAAAGAAGGTTGCAGTTTATTGAAGAGGAGAGCCAGACAGAAAGATGGCTCTGGAAGAAAAGAGAGAGAGAGCACATGTAGGGAGTGGGTTTTTATACCCTCTGGGGCCTTTTGTTTGGAGTTGTTCCTGTGGCATGAACTTTGACCTGAGTCTGAGTGTGCCCTTGGGTATCTGTGGGTTAATCCTATTATGTCCTGTCTTAGACTTTGGGTGGGGTATGTAGATTTTAGGTGTCTTCTAGCTGGGGGCCTCCAACCTTCCTGAATGGATTGTTTACATCTGCATTTCTACAGAGCTGGTTTCTGCTTGGGGGAGGGAGACTTGGGCCTAGTAAGAAAACTGGGCATGCTTTTCTGCCTCTTTTAAGATCCTTTGAGAAGATATATTTTTCTGCCCTTTTAATATTTCCTCCTCTGGGGGGCTGACTTCCCACAAGACTATGTAATTTGTTTCATTTTATTGATAAGATTGCAAGACTAATCAATCAATTAACTACTAGTATGCAGAAGTAAAGCTCGGATTTTTTCTTGAGTTACACCACAACTACATAAACCCTTCTCAATCGATAAGAGGAAGGTAGCTCAGGGTTGAAATAAGGGGTTTTTTGGTGTTCTCTGAGCTTGGTTGTTTTCTTGCAGACCTTTCATCAGTAACGATGTTACCCAGTCAGGTAATGAAACGTCTGCAAGAAAACAGCCAAACTCAGAGAGCACCAAGAACCCTTCTCAATATTCTTCTTTTGTAGAGTGGATCTTTTTTTCCTCCAGCACAGGATAAAATAGTTGCTAAACATATTAAATGGCCAAGAAGAAGAAGCTAAAAGACACCAATGAATTTTTTTTTAAAAATCTGTTTTGTCCTAGGGCAGGGGTAGGCAACCTTGGCTCTTTTATGACTCGTGGACTTCAACTCCCAGAATTCCTGAGCCAGCATGGCTCAGCTTGGAAACCTCTCCCTTTCCCCTCAGCATGGCTGTCTCAGGAATTCTGGGAGTTGAAGTCCACGAGTCATGAAAGGGCCATAGTTCCCTCATGCTGGCTCAGGAATTCTGGGAGTTGAAGTCCACGAGTCATAAAAGAGCCAAGGTTGCCTACGCCTGATGGTCTGTCTGTCTGTCTGTCTGTCTGTCTGTCTGTCTGTCTGTCTGTCTGTCTGTCTGTCTGTCTATCATCTAGCCCAGGGGTAGGCAACCTTGGCTCTTTTATGACTCGTGGACTTCAACTCCCAGAATTCCTGAGCCAGCATGGCTCAGCTTGGAAACCTCTCCCTTTCCCCTCAGTGTGGCTGGCTCAGGAATTCTGGGAGTTGAAGTCCACGAGTCATAAAAGAGCCAAGGTTGTCTACCCCTGATCTATCTATCTATCTATCTATCTATCTATCTATCTATCTATCTATCTATCTATCTATCTATCTATCTATCTATCTATCATCTATCTATCTATCAACCAATCATGTAGGTCAGGGATAGGCAACCTTGGCTCTTTTATGACTGGTGGACTTCAACTCCCAGAATTCCTGGGCCAGCATGGCTCAGCTTGGAAACCTCTCCCTTTCCCCTCAGCATGGCTGGCTCAGGAATTCTGGGAGTTGAAGTCCACCAGTCATAAAACAGCCAAGGTTGCCTACCCCTATCCTAGGGGATTGGTTTCCTGGAAAAAGCAGAGAAATACCATAATAGCCTGAAGGTTTTGTCCAGTGCTTGTACGTCCGAGGGACCCAAGTGGAAGCATCTCCACTAGGGTGTATTTCAAATTAGGGTGTACAATAAAAAGGCCTCTTTCTTGACAGATCTCTGCTGCAACTAATCAGGGCTGGGATACCTGGCTGACATTTTAGAAATCTTTCTGAGTCTGCCAGCAACAATGGGTTTGTTTTCTATCCAGGTATATTTTATTCTCTCTATCCAGGTATATTTGTAAGCAGCTTCAAAGGAGTAAAACAGATAACTCACGCTATGCTGATTGTTGGTTATAACAACTCCAAAGCGGACAGCGGCTATTGGATCCTAAAGAACAGGTGAGTCAAAAGACAACAGAGTGCAGAAGTGTAAGAAATGGGAAAATTAATTGCTGTATAACGTACTCATTTTTCCCCATGGGATTTTCCCACATAAAATTTTATTTTACTCATTAACTTTATTGGCCACCCATCTTACCACACACCCCGAGGGTAACTGTGGGCGGCTTACAACGTTAAATTTTTGCTTCCCCCAAGAACGTTCTTCAGTTGGGTTGGAAGACAATGCTTCTGAAGTACTTGGAGATGTGGATGTTGTAATCCATGTCATACTGAGGATGTGACGAAGGTAATATCGATCTCAAGTAGCATCACGTGAAGTACTAATACCACTTTACAATGCCCTGGTAAGGCCACACTTGGAATACTGCATCCAGATTTGGTCACCACGATGTAAAAAAGATGCTGAGACTCTAGAAAGAGTGCAGAGAAGAGCAACAAAGATGATTAGGGGACTGGAGGCTAAAGCATATAAGGAACGGTTGCTGGAATTGGGGATGTCTAGTTTAACGAAGAGAAGAACGAGGGGGGACAGGATAGCAGTCTTCCCGTATCTCAGGGGCTGCCCCAAAGAAGAGGGAGTCAAGCTATTCTCCAAGGCGCCTGAAGGCAGGACAAGAAGCAACGGGTGGAAACTAATCAAGGAGAGAAGCAACCTAGAACTAAGGAGAAACTTCCTGACAGTTAGAACAATTAACCAGTGGAACAACCTGCCTCCAGAAACAGTGAATGCTCCAACACTGGAAGTCTTTAAGAAGAGATTGGACAGCCATTTGTCTGAAATGGTATAGGGTTTCCTGCCTGAGCAGGGGGTTGGACTAGATGACCTCCAAGGACCCTTCCAACTTTTTTTTTTTTATTATTATTATTATTATTATTATTATTATTATTATTATTATTATTATTATTATTATTATTATTATTATTATTACCATATAGTTCCTCTTTTAAAGATGGCTGCGTCCCTGTTAGCACATGGCAAAAAGCCTATTTTTGCACCATGCTTTTTGAGATATGCGAAACTTCAGCTAGAAGCATGAATGATCCACTGTGCTGCAGAATTCCAGAAATAAATATTCTGTATTCTTCCCTTCACAGCTGGTCCAATATTTGGGGTGAGAAAGGTTACATGCGCCTAGCCAAAGGATCAAATCAATGCAAGGTGGCCAGTTATGGCGTCTTTCCTATCCCAGATCCAGAGAAAGGAATGGAATCTTCTCTTTCAGCATAAGGATCATTTGAAATGCAGAGCTAAAAGTTACCAATGAATCACCTGCCGCTTCTGAAGCTTCTGGAAAAAAGAAAAAAAAATGTTAATAAATGCTTTGGGGCAATGCTACTCAGAGCTGACCCAGCACACACTGTTGTATTATGTGCTTGTGTTTGGTATGGGTATAAATGTGGCCTATTTCCCCATGGAATGTCAGAATTCCTGTTCTGTCCCCGTCGGACACACACACCCAAACAGCCAGCCGACGGTTAAAGAACTTCTCCACACTCCAATCCACAGATGAGGAAACTTGGCAGCAGCTCCATAGCTGCCTGCCAAGACTTTTACTCAGAGAACAAAAAACAATACACACAGTTAGAAAATTAAGTCCACAGCAAACTACTTCGCCAGAGATTCAGCTTTGTCCGTCACAGAGTCCAAATGGCCACCACCTCCCTTTTATAGCCTGTGGGGTGTGGTCCAGTGACTCAGCTTAATCTCTGGCACGCCTCCTTTTCTGCTGCGCACCCTTGCCGCTCCTACGCTGGCGTGGATCCAGCCACAACTTCTCTTTCTCACTATGCGACACACCTGGCTCCTGGCCAATCTCAGAAACACCTGGCTCCTGGCCAATCTCAGAACCACCTGGCTCCTGGTCAATCTCTTCTCCGTCGGGAGACACCTGAGGCATTGCCAAAGAGGAGGGTCCTGGAGAGGGAGGCCTGGCCATCTCCTCTCCTTCATGTTTGGAGCCTTCTTCCTCCGATAAGAGGGGCTCACAAGACAGAGCCACAACAATTCCTGATGCATCTAGCACTGTGAAAAAGCACCGAAAATAGGCATGACAGATACATATTAATTTCCTATACATCTGGTTTGAGTTGAGAGGACACTGTTAGTTCTGTATAGTGCAAAGAGGTCTGCTCTCGGGACTGCATGACACCTCATCCCACACCGAGAGCCCACAATATGTAAATTGGTGTGCCTTTTACACACTTTTGGAAATCAATAGGAAGCAACAGGTAACAAGCAACAAAGTATTCACACCCCTGATGGAGGATGGTCCTTCCAGAAGGTGGGTTCAAGAGCCGTGGTGGCGCAGTGGTTAGAAGGCAGTACTGCAGACTACTTCTGCTGACTGCCGGCTGCCAGCAGTTGTCAGTTCGATTCTCACCGGCTCAAGGTTGACTCAGCCTTCCATCCTTCCGAGATCGGCAAAATGAGGATCCCAGATTGTTGTTGGGGCAATAAGCTGACTCTGTAAACCCCTTAGAGACGGCTGTAAAGCACTGTGAAGCAGTATATAAGTCTAAGCTCTATTGCTATATCTATCCATGTTATCTGACCCATCACAAGACCCTCGCTTGACACACCCACACTTGAAGCCCCTATAAACAGAACACCTACACTGACATCCTCTAAACTCAGCTGAAAATGTTTTATCTCTCTATCTATCCATCCATCCGTCCGTCCGTCTGTCTATCTATCTATCTAAAAGGAGGACCCAGATTGTTGGGGAGCAATAAGCTGACTCTGTAAACTGCTTAGAGAGGGCTGTAAAGCACTGTGAAGCGGTATATAAGTGCTATTGCTATTGCTATTATTACAAAATTATAGGCTTTGCCCTGCTGTCCCTAGCTGCTAAGCTTTCAAGATAATTTATCTGCAACAAAAAATGGGAGATGATGATATTCATTCAGTCATATCAACTCTTGGGCGATTCTTTGAGCCAGGTCACTGCACACCTTCCAATCTTGCACTATTTCTTTGAGTTGTTCTATGCTCTGGCTGGCGTCAGCTTTGATGGTGTCCAACCACCCTGTATTTGGGCAGCTTCCTTTTACCACAATTCTTTCAAAAACATCCCAAAGGTACTTTTTCAGGAGGCAACTGGACTTTCTTGTTTCATCTTTGAAGACGTTTCCTCATTAAGAAGCTTCTTCAGTTCTGACTGGATGGTGAGGAATGGAAGGAATTATATTCTTTGCAGACAGCTGGTCATTTGCAGCCTTTTGGAGAGTCGTTGAGGCCAGCCAGGAGCCAATGTACAATTTTGTGGTGGCCATCTTGGCACTTGCCCCAGTGGACCATGCCTTAGCACTTGCCCCGGCCCCACCCCCTTCTGCCAGAGACCCTCAGATCTGTCCCACTCCTGCCCAGGCCCCCCATAGGCACCCTTGACGCGAATGATGTAGAACTGGCCATGCCCACCCAGTAGGCCACACCTACTCCATCCACGCCCACCCAGTAGGCCGCACCCACCCTGGCCACACCCACCCAGCTCCCCAAGGGCATGAGCAATGCTGATGTGGCCCTCAATGAAATTGAGTTTGACACCCCTGGTGTAGGATGTCTTCTGCCCTGGGTCCCTTCACTGTTGAAGATGGGCGCTAGCTGTTGGGGATGAGTCTGTGTTGTTTGCATCTCACACTGAAGCGCAACTGTAGTCTGCAATGCTTTCTGGAAATTTGTTCACACTCCCACATCATTCGAAGGGTGTTCATCCTAAAATGCATAGCTCAATGTTCTCAGTTATCCAGGCCATGTAGATCAGACATAGCTGAGCAAGCCAATTTTCCAAGTCAAGAAATCCAAATCAAATCCAGGATTTACAATTCCAGACATGGTTAGTCAACAAGCCAGGGTTGTAAATCACTAGCTTCCAAGTGTCACAATGCACAAGCCAGATGCTGAAGTTACTTCTAAGGAAAGACCAATTGCTCCTATGGGGACTCAGATATTCTTTCTGCTGCGTAATCACAGCTGTGATCAAATCTTGCTGGTGAGTTCGGTGTCTTGCTGCTTGCTCATGTGTCTTCTGCTTTTTGTTGTTAGTTGCGAAGTCGTGTCCGACCCATCGCGACCCCATGGACAACATTCCTCCAGGCCTTCCTGGCCTCTACCACAGGGCTTTTCAACCTTTTCACCCATTGTACCACTTTTAGGATATGGCAACATCCGAGTACCACCAGTCGCCTAGCAAGGTGTCAAAACCTTGATGACCCCCCCCAAAAAAGGAAAAAAGTGATAAAGTACAGGTAGCCCTCGACTTACAACAGTTCGCTTAGTGACTCTTCAAAGTTACAATGGCACCGAAAAAAGTGCCCCCTAAGCCACAGCCAAGCAAGACACCTGCCTGCCCGCCCGGCCGCGCTCTTCCTCCTGTCCGAGGTTTTCATTGTGAGCATTTCTGTTGAGGATTGGCAGCGGGGGTGGGGTGGGGGGTGTTTGGTTTTTATTCCCCCCCCCCGTCTGCTGGGTGGTTGCAGCAAGTTTTGGTCACTTCACATGACCCTGGGACATTGTGACCGTCATAAATATGAATCAGTTGCCAAGCATCTGAATGTAAATCACAAGACCTTGGAGATGCTGTAACATTCCAGGTGATTGGCGCTTCTTCTGGGCTCAGCAGAAGCACCAGGATTCAGCGCCGAGCTCCAGCTGGAGCCTGGCACTGATCCTGGTGCTTCCACTGAGCCCTGACAGCCCTGCAGCTCCAGCCATCTCTCGCTCAGGCTTGTGCGGTGCTGCCACCAGTTCAGTTCATTCCCCTCCCCTGCTACCACTTTTCTAGGATGGTCGTGTACCACCTGCCAGGTGCCAATGTACCACAGGTGGTACCCGTACCACAGGTTGAAAAGCCCTGCTCTACCATCTTCTGGAGTCCATTGAAGCTCACGCCTGGTGGTTCAGGGACTCCATCCAGCCACCTCCTTCTCTGTCGTCCCCTTCTTCTCTTGCCCTCCAACTTTCCCTGCATCCAGCTCTTCTCCAGTGAGTCCTTCCTTCTCATTAGGTGGCCAAAGGACTTGAGCTTCAACTTCAGGATCTGGCCTTCTCAAGAGAAGTCGGGGTTGATCTCCTCCAGGATTGACTGGTTTGATCGTCTTGCAGTCCAGGGGACTCGCAGGAGTCTTCTCCAGCACCAGAGTTCAAAGGCCTCCATTCTTTGGCGTTTAGCCTTTCTTATGGTCCAACTTTCACAGCCATACATTTGGCAAGCTGCAAAGATCCCAGGAGGAATTGCTGGGAGGTGGAAGGGGGCAAATGAGTGCCTGGAACAGCACATATTGCTTCTGAGTCAGATCTAGGGGGGGGGCACGACAAAAAGGAAGGCAAGTGGTATCAAAGGAATAAAGACTTTGGGAGGAGAAATACAGAACATTCTAATTAACATACCAGAAGAATGTAGCCATCCAATCTGGGAGCAGCATTCTTTTAAAAAAGACATGGAAAAACAGGGCACATCCGGGGACAGCAATCAATTTACAAAGAGGCTAAGAAGGGAGGGGGGAATTCAAGGAGAGGAGAGATACATGATAGCTGTCTTTTCGGAAGAACTGTTATGTAGAATGTTAGGCCAGAATCGTTCCAGAAGTTGAAATAAGGAGAAGAAGTTGGCGATTCTATGGGTCAGATCTCTTCATACAGTATCTTCGGATCTTGCATTATTTCTTTGAGTTGTTCTAAGCTCTGGCTAGTGTAAACTTTGATGATGTCCAGTCACCATGTTCTTTGATGGCCTGGTTTCCTTTTACGCTAACTCTTCCAAACATAACTGGGAATTTCTCCAGTGAATTCCCCTGCGTGACATGGCTTATGCAGGGATAAGCAACGCTAATTTTATTTTCAGGTGGAGGAACTTAATCTCTGAACATGGACAAGGTATTCCCACTTGCAAGGATATCTAAGATTAATGATAAAAATATTTCCACATTTAATTCCCCCTGCGAAGCTGAAGCCAAGTGTTGGAACTAACATTTGAGGAGGTAAAATAGATCACTGGGGCAGGAATTTCAGAGTTCCTAGTAGATCTTGAAAACAGTAGTGGTAGCAAAAACTCAATGCAGCTGTAGGATTTCACATAAATATTACAAGCTTTTTCCATGCTAAACACCTGAATGGACTTTTGATGAAATTCATTGCCAAATTTGAAGGGACTCTAAAGTTTAAATACCTTTCATGTCCAAAATGCAACATTAGATACATTCATAAAGCTAATTCCCCACTCAAACTTGTGATTCTGTTTCAGGTACGAAACTATTTGTTTTCACTCTTTTCATTTCTTTCTTTTATTGTTGTAAGCTGCTTAGAGTAGCTGCACAGTGTCTTAGAGTCCTAGTGGACTTAGAGTCCTAGTGGACAATCCCTGGCAGCTGCAGTGTGTGCAGCTGCCAAAAAAGTCAACACATTCCTAGGCTGCCTTAACAGAGGGATAATGTGAAGTGTTAATACCACTTTATAATGCCCTGGTAAGGCCACACTTGGAATCCTGCATCCAGTTTTGGTCACCACAATGAAAAATTTTTTTGAGACTCTAGAAAGAGTGCAGAGAAGAACAACAAAGATGATCAGGGGACTGGAGGCTAAAACATATCAAGAACGGTTGCAGGAATTGGGTATGACTAGTTTAATGAAAAGAAAGACTGGGGTGAAATGATAACAGTCTTCCAATATTTGAGGGGCTACCACAAAGAAGAGGGAGTCAAGCTATTCTCCAAAGAGAAGGCAGGACAAGAAGCAACGGATGGAAATCAAGGAGAGAAGCAACCTAGAACTAAGGAGAAATTGCCTGACAATGAGAACAATTAAACAGTGGAATAACTTGCCTCCAGACGTTGTGGCTGCTCCAACACTGGACATTTTAAAGAAGACACTGGACAACCATTGGTTTGAAATGGTATTGGGTTTCCTGCATAAGCAGGGGGTTGGCCTAGAAGACCTCCAAGGTCCCTTCCAAATCTGTTATTCTGTTAAATTTCACAAATATTATAGGGACTCCAGAGGGCCTCTAAGTCAGTTTGGTTTCTCGCAGATTGCTGTGTTTCTAACTTAAGAACAGCAGTGATTCCCTTAACAACTGCGATGAGAAAGGTCATAAAATGGGGAAAAACTCACTGAACGAATGTCCCACTTAACCACAGAAATGTGGGGCTCAATTGTGGTCGTAGGTCGAGGACTAACTGTAATCAGCCAAAGGTTGATCTCCATCACAGGTTCCACTTAGTGACTCAAGGAAGAGAAAGAGAGAGAGAGCATCTGTTCATTCTGATTGCCACCCCAAATATAACCGCTTGATGTTAACTTTCATTCTATCCTTATCTGTTTCTTTCATGCATGGCCAGAATCTTCTGACTGTTTGTGGTATTGTGACCGCCTTGTGATTTAATGAAACGAGGTAGAAACACATGAGAGCCCTATCAAGCCCAGTTTAGTAATCAAGTCCCAATTAGTGGCTTCTCAGGTCTACTGGTCAATGATCGAATTACTGGTCGAACAACTAGAAGCAAACAAAGTCATAACCAGTAGCCAGCACAGGTTTGTTAAAAACAGATCATGCCAAACCAATCTTATATCATTCTTCAACAAAGTAACTAAACTAGTAGACCAGCAAAATGCTGTGGACACAGTATAGTTAGATTTCAGTAAGGCATTTGATAAGGTAAATCACAACCTACTCCTTGGCAAGCTAAAAAAGGTGGAGTAGACAACATCACCACCAGATGGATCTGTAGCTGGCTGGCAAACCGTACTCAATGAGTAGTCCTCAATGGCACTACATCCACATGGAGAGAAGTTAGCAGTGGGATACCACAAGGTTTCGTCCTAGGCCCAGTACTCTTCAATATCTTCATAAGTGACTTCAGGGAATTGAAGGGGAACTCATCAAATTTGCAGATGACACCAAACCGGCAGGAGTAGCCAACACCCCAGAAGTCAAACTCAGGATCCAAAAAGATCTTGACAGACTTGAACAATGGCTCCTGTCCAACAAAATGAGTTTCAGTGTGGAGAAAAGCTAAGTTTTACATTTAGGCAGGAAAAATCAGTGGAGTCACTGAAGCAGTAGGCGTGAACTTAAATGGACTCCAGGAGATGGTAGAGGACAGGAAGACCTGGAGGAACATTGTCCATGGGTTGGACACGACTTCGCAATTAACAACAACAAGGAAAAACCAAAGGTGCAAGTACAGATTGGGCGAGACCAGGCTTAAAAACAGTAACTGTGAGAGGGACCTTGGAGTCTTAGTGGATGATCACTTGACCATGAGCCATCAGTGTGCAGCAGCAGCCAAAAAAGCTAATACAATCCTGGGTTGTATAAACAAAGGCATAGAATCAAGAACACGTGAAGTATTAGTACCGCTTTATAAAACCCTAATAAGACCACAGCTGGAATACTGCAGCCAATTTTGGTCACCATATCACAAAAAAGATGTTGAGAGTTTGGCAAAAATTCAGAGAAGAGCAACTAAGATGATCAAAGGCCTGAAGATTAAAACATACAACGAACGGCTGCAGGAGTTGGGTCTGGCTAGTCTAAAGAAAAGAAGGAATAGGGGAGACATGATAGCAGTATTCTGGTATTTGAGGGGCTGCCACAAAGAAGAGGGAGTCATGTTATTCTCCAAAGCACCATAGTGCAGGACAAGAAACAATAGTTGGAAACCATCATTGGAGATTTTTAAGAGGCTGGGCAATCCCTTGTCTGAGATAGTATAGGTTCTCCTGCATGAGCAGGGGGCTGGACTAGAAGACCTCCAAGGTCCCTTCCATCTCTATTCTATTCTATGACATGCCTATAGGAAAATGTCAACAGGGACAGTTATGATCTCCCCTTCCAATCAGTGTCACTTGCTAGCAGGGATGGAATAGAATGGATGAAAACCAACCAAGGAGAGAAGCAACTTACGCACGGTCACTCATGCCCTTGTGACTTCCTGCCTGGACTACTGCAATGCTCTCTACATGGGGCTTCCCTTGAGGAGCACCCGGAGGCTCCAGCTAGTTCAAAATGCGGCCGCGCGGGCGGTGTTGGGAGGGACTCGTCGCTCCCACGTCACGCCGCTTTTGCACAAGCTGCATTGGCTGCCGGTAGCCTTCCGGGTGCGCTTCAAGGTGTTGACTATTATCTTTAAAGCGCTCCATGGCATCGGACCTGGTTACCTTCGAGACCGCCTCCTGCCACAGATTACCCCCCACCGACCTGTACACTCTCACAGAGTGGGTCTCCTCAGGGTGCCGTCAGCCAGACAGTGCCGGCTGGCGACCCCAAGGGGGAGGGCCTTCTCTGTGGGAGCTCCCACCCTCTGGAACGAACTGCCCCCAGAGATCAGGGTGATTCCTGATCTCCCTTCCTTCCGCCGCGCCCTCAAGACGTGGTTGTTCCAGCTAGCGGGACTGGCCTAAGGG
>NW_015388385.1:32505-35390 GCF_001527695.2 Protobothrops mucrosquamatus
TAGCGGGACTGGCCTAAGGGATTTTAAAGGGGTTTTAATTACTTTTAATTGGACATATTTAAATATTTCGTTTTAAGTAAATTTTAATTAGGTATAATATGTATATATGTTAGTATTTTATCCAATTGTCAGCCGCCCTGAGTCCGCAAGGAGAAGGGCGGGATATAAATGTAATTAATAAATAAATAAATAAATAAAATAAAAACTCAGAACTAAGGAGAAACTTCCTAACAGTGAGATCAATTAACCAGTGGAACAGCTTGCCACCAGAAGTTATGGGTGCTTCATCGCGGGAGGTTTTTTAGAAGAGACTGGACAGTCACTTGTCTGAAATGGTAGAGGGTCTCCTGCTTGAGCAAGGGGTTGGACTAGAAGACCTCCAAGGTCCCTTCCAATTCTGTTATTCTGTTAAATTTAACCAATATTATAGGGACTCCAGGGGGCCTCTAAGTCAGTTTGGTTTCGTGCACATTTCTGTTGGTCAGCCAGATAGATAAGAAGTGACATTTTCCAAAAAGATTAGATTTCAGAGTAGACCAGAATGTTTTGAGATTGGCAGAAAGCCAGAAATAATAAAAACAACCAAAGGTCAGCTTTATATCACTTGAGGAAGGGTGTGGCCAACTGATATTGAAAGGACCCAGATCTGAGTTGCACAAACTGTATCTATGAAGGCATTTTGTCTGAATAATAATAATAATAATAATAATAATAATAATAATAATAATAATAATAATAATAATAATAATAATAATAATAATAATAAAAGTTGGAAGGGACCTTGGAGGTCATCTAGTCCAACCCCCTGCTCAGGCAGGAAACCCTATACCATTTCAGACAAATGGCTGTCCAGTCTCTTCTTGAAAACTTCCAGTGTTGGAGCATTCACCACTTCTGGAGGCAGGTTGTTCCACTGGTTAATTGTTCCAACTGTCAGGAAATTTCTCCTTAGTTCTAGGTTGCTTCTCTCCTTGATGAGTTTCCATCTGTTGCTTCTTGTCCTGCCTTCAGGCGCTTTGGAGAATAGCTTGACTGCCTCTTCTTTGGGGCAGCCCCTGAGATACTGGAAGATTGCTATCATGTCATCCCTAGTCCTAGACATTTTGACCTTTCCCATTTTCCCAAAGCCCCAAACCTGTGTGGATTTAATGCAGTGTTTCTCAAACTTTAAGACAGATGTCCCGAAGGTGTTTTTTCAGGAGGCAACTGGGCTTTCTTGTTTTTCTTTGAAGACGTTTCGCTTCCCATCCCAAAAAACTTCTTCAGCTCTGACTGGATGGTGGGGAATGGAAGGATTTATATTCCTTGCAGACAGTTGGTCATTTGCATTCTTTTAGCATTGTTGAGGCCACTTAGAGGTTTACCTGTGTCCTCAGGGTCACCTGAGGGGCGCAAATATGCATGGAGCCTTCTGTTGAGGCTCCACACCCATTTGCACCACTCAAGTAACCCTGAGGACACAGATAAACCTCCAAGTGGCCTCAGCGACTATCTAAAAGAATGCAAATGACCAGCTGTCTGCAAGGAGTATAAATCCTTCCCTTCCCCATCATCCAGTCAGAGCTGAAGAAGCTTCTTGGATGGGAAGCGAAACTTCTTCAAAGAAAAACAAGAAAGTCCAGTTGACTCCTGAAAAAGCACCTTTGGGATAACTATGACATGGATGACTGAGAATCTCCATAGATGTTTAAGATAGTTGGACTTCAACTCCCAGAATTTCCCAATTAGTCATGTTTGCTGGGGAATTCTGGGAGCTGAAGTCCATCGTCTTAGTTGTCAAAGTTGAGAAACACTGTCTTAACACGTGAATTTCAGCCAGTCCCATAATGGGATAGTCGACTTGCAAAATTTTGCTTCCTTTCCCACAAGAAGAATTCCCCAAGAGTTTCCCGCCAAAATGAGACGGTCGAACCAACCACCTACAATGCTTCCCTGCTGGGGAAGGAATGCCTTTCAGCTGCATAACTGTCCAACGATGACTGACGTCGCCGCCAGCCCATCAGCGGCCGCCCTTGCTGCCATCCTGAGCCCGCCCCTCGGTGCCTGCGCGTTGATGACTGTGGGTCTGAGGGAAAAAAGAATTGGCGCGCTCAGCCAGATGAGGTAATGTGTTGTTCGGCGCTCTGTTGATTTCCCGCCAAGCGCACTTCACCTCATCGCTTCATCTGAGGAGAAGGAGTGAGAGAGCGAGCCCGGCCAGATGTTGCCTCCCGGCTCGGGCCAGGGCAGGAGAGGCGAGAAACGGGGCCAGCTGTTTGGCCTGAGGGGATAAGCTCCTGAGAGAAAGGCAGGGAGTCCGGGCAAAGTTCCCATCAGAGGCTGAGGAAGTATCATTATCCCTCAAAATGATTGTTTACCTCAGAAAAATGCCACCAATGCTTTGGTGGATTGGAAAGGGGGCGCTTTTTTGAAAAATTAGACTTACCCACCATTTTGGAGCATGCAAGGAGCAGGTCTTGGGACCTTCAGTTGGATCATTTATATGAGGGAGGGTTTGACTTTTTTTTGTCTCCCCTGTGTTTTCAGTGAGGCTTTTAATATATAAAATTAACAATCTGATTTCCTACCTTAACCATGTATTGCTAACCCTGTGTTATTTTACCCTAAAGTCATACCAGTATTTATGTCTATGCTTATCTTATTCCTAAAGAATCCATTCTTGGTTTATTTATTATTTATTATTTATTTTATTTATTAATTTAATTTATATACCGCCCTTCTCCCGAAGGACTCAGGGCGGTGCACAGCATATTAAAACAAATAACAATAAAATACCAGAATAAAAACCCCTCTAAAACCAAATTAAAAGCCAAATATTAGTAGCTGTGTAATAATTAAAATTATATTAAAATCATCCCTAACTAAAATCCACCCTAGGTCAGGCC
>NW_015388385.1:38401-55106 GCF_001527695.2 Protobothrops mucrosquamatus
TCCAGGATCTCTGAAAAATATAGTTCAGTGGTTCAGAGATCACATTTGCTAGTTCCTTGAGAACCTTGGGGTGTAATCCATCTGGTCCTGGCGATTTGAACTCGTCTAGGCTGGACAGGTGCTCACTTACTATTTTCTTGCCTATCTTAACTTGTGTTTCTATTCTGTTTTTTATGGCACTATTTTTGATAGGTTGGTCGATCGACCATTTCATGGGGGTCGCCAAGCAAAGCTGTCCACCATTTTTTTTTGTCCGCCATTTTTTTCCCCTTTTCCAGCGGGTGCCTTACCTCCCTTGGGCTGGGCCAGCTGGTGGTCGGCCTGCTCCGTCTCTGCCGCTTGCCAGCTACGCCTCGGCCGGCGCAGGGGGAAGAACCACGCATGCGCGGCGCTCCCGGGCAGGGAAAGTCCTCGACTTACGACCGGTTGGGTAGTCCTCGACTTACGACCGGTTTAGTCCTCGACTTACAACCGGTTTAGTCCTCGACTTACGACCGGTTGGGGTTGCGGCATTAAAAAGGTTGAGAACCACTGGAATAGATGGAAGGGACCTTGTAGGTCAGGGGTGTCAAACTTGCCGTGTCACATGACATGTTGCAATATATTGCCACTTTTTTCCCATTGCCTGAGCTGGGGTGGGCACAGCTTCCCCGTGACACATCTAGCCTGTGGTCCAGCAGTTTAACACCCCTGTTGTAGGTCATCTAGTCCAACACCTCCCCCCACGCCCAAGTAGGAGACTCTACACCGTTTGTGATGATTTGAATGCAGTATTGCTGCTGATTGCCAATTGCCAGCAGTTCGATTCTCACCGGCTCAAGGTTGACTCTGCCTTCCATCCTTCCGAGGTCGGTAAAAGGAGGACCCAGACTATTGGGGGCAATGTGCTGACTCTGTAAACTGCTTAGGGAGGGCTGTAAAGCACTGTGAAGCAGTATATAAGTCTAAGTGCTATTGCTATAAGTAACTCTGGTGGCTTTTCGGGTGCGCTTCAAGGTGTTGATTATCATCTTTAAAGCGCGCCATGGCATCGGACCTGGTTATCTCCGAGACCGCCTTCTGCCACAGATTACCTCTCATCGGCCGATACGCTCCCACAGAGAGGGTCTCCTCAGGGTGCCGTCAGTCAGACAGTGCCGGCTGGCGACCCCCAGGGGGAGGGCCTTCTCTNTTTGTTTTCACTCTTTTCATTTCTTTCTTTTATTGTTGTAAGCTGCTTAGAGTAGCTGCACAGTGTCTTAGAGTCCTAGTGGACTTAGAGTCCTAGTGGACAATCCCTGGCAGCTGCAGTGTGTGCAGCTGCCAAAAAAGTCAACACATTCCTAGGCTGCCTTAACAGAGGGATAATGTGAAGTGTTAATACCACTTTACAATGCCTTCGTAAGGCCACACTTGGAATCCTGCATCCAGTTTTGGTCACCACGATGAAAAAAGATTTTGAGACTCTAGAAAGAGTGCAGAGAACAACAAAGATGATCAGGGGACTGGAGGCTAAAACATATCAAGAACGGTTGCAGGAATTGGGTATGTCTAGTTTAATGAAAAGAAAGACTGGGGTGAAATGATAACAGTCTTCCAATATTTGAGGGGCTACCACAAAGAAGAGGGAGTCAAGCTATTCTCCAAAGAGAAGGCAGGACAAGAAGCAACGGATGGAAATCAAGGAGAGAAGCAACCTAGAACTAAGGAGAAATTGCCTGACAATGAGAGCAATTAAACAGTGGAACAACTTGCTTCAGGAGTTGTGGATGCTCCAACACTGGACGTTTTAAAGAAGACCCTGGACAACCATTGGTTTGAAATGGTATTGGGTTTCCTGCATGAGCAGGGGGTTGGCCTAGAAGACCTCCAAGGTCCCTTCCAAATCTGTTATTCTGTTAAATTTCACAAATATTATAGGGACTCCAGAGGGCCTCTAAGTCAGTTTGGTTTCTCGCAGATTGCTGTGTTTCTAACTTAAGAACAGCAGTGATTCCCTTAACAACTGCGATGAGAAAGGTCATAAAATGGGGAAAAACTCACTGAACGAATGTCCCACTTAACCACAGAAATGTGGGGCTCAATTGTGGTCGTAAGTCGAGGACTAACTGTAATCAGCCAAAGGTTGATCTCCATCACAGGTTCCACTTAGTGACTCAAAGAAGAGAAAGAGAGAGAGAGCATCTGTTCATTCTGATTGCCACCCCAAATATAACCACTTGATGTTAACTTTCATTCTATCCTTATCTGTTTCTTTCATGCATGGCCAGAATCTTCTGACTGTTTGTGGTATTGTGACCGCCTTGTGATTTAATGAAATGAGGTAGAAACACATGAGAGCCCTATCAAGCCCAGTTTAGTAATCAAGTCCCAATTAGTGGCTTCTCAGGTCTACTGGTCAATGATCGAATTACTGGTCGAACAACTAGAAGCAAACAAAGTCATAACCAGTAGCCAGCACAGGTTTGTTAAAAACAGATCATGCCAAACCAATCTTATATCATTCTTCAACAAAGTAACTAAACTAGTAGACCAGCAAAATGCTGTGGACACAGTATAGTTAGATTTCAGTAAGGCATTTGATAAGGTAGATCACAACCTACTCCTTGGCAAGCTAAAAAAGGTGGAGTAGACAACATCACCACCAGATGGATCTGTAGCTGGCTGGCAAACCGTACTCAATGAGTAGTCCTCAATGGCACTACATCCACATGGAGAGAAGTTAGCAGTGGGATACCACAAGGTTTCGTCCTAGGCCCAGTACTCTTCAATATCTTCATAAGTGACTTCAGGGAATTGAAGGGGAACTCATCAAATTTGCAGATGACACCAAACCGGCAGGAGTAGCCAACACCCCAGAAGTCAAACTCAGGATCCAAAAATATCTTGACAGACTTGAACAATGGCTCCTGTCCAACAAAATGAGTTTCAGTGTGGAGAAAAGCTAAGTTTTACATTTAGGCAGGAAAAATCAGTGGAGTCACTGAAGCAGTAGGCGTGAACTTAAATGGACTCCGGGAGATGGTAGAGGACAGGAAGACCTGGAGGAACATTGTCCATGGGTTGGACATGACTTCGCAATTAACAACAACAAGGAAAAACCAAAGGTGCAAGTACAGATTGGGCGAGACCAGGCTTAAAAACAGTAACTGTGAGAGGGACCTTGGAGTCCTAGTGGATGATCACTTGACCATGAGCCATCAGTGTGCAGCAGCCGCCAAAAAAGCTAATACAATCCTGGGTTATATAAACAGAGGCATAGAATCAAGAACACGTGAAGTATTAGTACCATTTTATAAAACCCTAATAAGACCACAGCTGGAATACTGCAGCCAATTTTGGTCACCATATCACAAAAAAGATGTTGAGAGTTTGGCAAAAATTCAGAGAAGAGCAACTAAGATAATCAAAGGCCTGAAGATTAAAACATACAACGAATGGCTGCAGGAGTTGGGTCTGGCTAGTCTAAAGAAAAGAAGGATTGGGGAGACATGATAGCAGTATTCTGGTATTTGAGGGGCTGCCACAAAGAAGAGGGGGTCATGTTATTCTCCAAAGCACCAGAGTGCAGGACAAGAAACAATGGTAGGAAACCATCATTGGAGATTTTTAAGAGGCTGGGCAATCCCTTGTCTGAGATAGTATAGGTTCTCCTGCATGAGCAGGGGCCTGGACTAGAAGACCTCCAAGGTCCCTTCCATCTCTATTCTATTCTATTCTATTCTATTCTATTCTATTCTATTCTATTCTATTCTATTCTATTCTATTCTATTCTATTCTATGACATGCCTATAGGAAAATGTCAACAGGGACAGTTATGATCTCCCCTTCCAATCAGTGTCACTTGCTAGCAGGGATGGAATAGAATGGATGAAAACCAACCAAGGAGAGAAGCAACCCGGAACTAAGGAGAAACTTCCTAACAGTGAGGTCAATTAACCAGTGGAACAGCTTGCCACCAGAAGTTATTGGTGCTTCATCGCGGGAGGTTTTTTAGAAGAGACTGGACAGTCACTTGTCTGAAATGGTAGAAGGTCTCCTGCTTGAGCAAGGGGTTGGACTAGAAGACCTCCAAGGTCCCTTCCAATTCTGTTATTCTGTTAAATTTAACCAATATTATAGGGACTCCAGGGGGCCTCTAAGTCAGTTTGGTTTCGTGCACATTTCTGTTGGTCAGCCAGATAGATAAGAAGTGACATTTTCCAAAAAGATTAGATTTCAGAGTAGACCAGAATGTTTTGAGATTGGCAGAAAGCCAGAAATAATAAAAACAACCAAAGGTCAGCTTTATATCACTTGAGGAAGGGTGTGGCCAACTGATATTGAAAGAACCCAGATCTGAGTTGCACAAACTGTATCTATGAAGGCATTTTGTCTGAATAATAATAATAATAATAATAATAATAATAATAATAATAATAATAATAATAATAATAATAATAATAAAGTTGGAAGGGACGTTGGAGGTCATCTAGTCCAATCCTCTGCTAAGACAGGAAGCCCTATACCATTTCAGACAAATGGCTGTCCAGTCTCTTCTTAAAAACTTCCAGTGTTGGAGCATTCACCGCTTCTGGAGGCAGGTTGTTCCACTGGTTAATTGTTCTCACTGTCAGGAACTTTCTCCTTAGTTCTAGGTTGCTTCTCTCCTTGATGAGTTTCCATCCGTTGCTTCTTGTCCTGCCTTCAGGCGCTTTGGAGAATAGCTTGACTGCCTCTTCTTTGGGGCAGCCCCTGAGATATTGGAAAACTGCTATCATGTCATCCCTAGTCCTAGACATTTTGACCTTTCCCATTTTCCCAAAGCCCCAAACCTGTGTGGGTTTAATGCAGTGTTTCTCAAACTTTAAGACAGATGTCCCAAAGGTGCTTTTTCAGGAGGCAACTGGGCTTTCTTGTTTTTCTTTGAAGACGTTTTGCTTCCCATCCCAAGAAACTTCTTCAGCTCTGACTGGATGGTGGGGAATGGAAGGATTTATATTCCTTGCAGACAGTTGGTCATTTACGTTCTTTTAGCATTGTTGAGGCCACTTAGAGGTTTACCTGTGTCCTCAGGGTCACCTGAGGGGTGCAAATATGCATGGAGCCTTCTGTTGAGGCTCCACACCCATTTGCACCACTCAAGTAACCCTGAGGACACAGATAAACGTCCAAGTGGCCTCAGCGACTATCTAAAAGAATGCAAATGACCAGCTGTCTGCAAGGAGTATAAATCCTTCCCTTCCCCATCATCCAGTCAGAGCTGAAGAAGCTTCTTGGATGGGAAGCGAAACTTCTTCAAAGAAAAACAAGAAAGTCCAGTTGACTCCTGAAAAAGCACCTTTGGGATAACTATGACATGGATGATTGAGAATCTCCATAGATGTTTAAGACAGTTGGACTTCAACTCCCAGAATTTCCCAATTAGTCATGTTTGCTGGGGAATTCTGGGAGCTGAAGTCCATCGTCTTAGTTGTCAAAGTTGAGAAACACTGTCTTAACACGTGAATTTCAGCCAGTCCCATAATGGGATAGTCGACTTGCAAAATTTTGCTTCCTTTCCCACAAGAAGAATTCCCCAAGAGTTTTCCGCCAAAATGAGACGGTCGAACCAACCACCTACGATGCTTCCCTGCTGGGGAAGGAATGCCTTTCAGCTGCATAACTGTCCAACGATGACTGACGTCGCCGCCAGCCCATCAGCGGCCGCCCTTGCTGCCATCCTGAGCCCGCCCCTCGGCGCCTGCGTGTTGATGACTGTGGGTCTGAGGGAAAAAAGAATTGGCGCGCTCAGCCAGATGAGGTAATGTGTTGTTCGGCGCTCTGTTGATTTCCCGCCAAGCGCGCTTCACCTCATCGCTTCATCTGAGGAGAAGGAGTGAGAGAGCGAGCCCAGCCAGATGTGGCCTCCCGGCTCGGGCCAGGGCAGGAGAAGCGAGAAACGGGGCCAGCTGTTTGGCCTGAGGGGATAAGCTCCTGAGAGAAAGGCAGGGAGTCCGGGCAAAGTTCCCATCAGAGGCTGAGGAAGTATCATTATCCCTCAAAATGATTGTTTACCTCAGAAAAATGCCACCACCAATGCTTTGGTGGATTGGAAAGGGGGCGCTTTTTTGGAAAGTTAGACTTACCCACCATTTTGGAGCATGCAAGGAGCAGGTCTTGGGACCTTCAGTTGGATCATTTATATGAGGGAGGGTTTGACTTTTTTTTTTGTCTCCCCTGTGTTTTCAGTGAGGCTTTTAATATATAAAATTAACAATCTGATTTCCTACCTTAACCATGTATTACTAACCCTGTGTTATTTTACCCTAAAGTCATACCAGTATTTATGTCTATGCTTATCTTATTCCTAAAGAATCCATTCTTGGTTTATTTATATATTAGATTTCTATCTGGCCTTTATTATTTCATAATACTTCAGTCGGTGGTGGTGCAATGGTTAGAAAATAGAATAGAATAGAATAGAATAGAATAGAATAGAATAGAATAGAATAGAATAGAATAGATGGAAGGGACCTTGTAGGTCAGGGGTGTCAAACTCGCCGCGTCACATGACATGTTGCAATGTATTGCCACTTTTTTCCATTGCCTGAGCTGGGGTGGGCACAGCTTCCCCGTGACACATCTAGCCTGTGGTCCAGCAGTTTAACACCCCTGTTGTTGGTCATCTAGTCCAACACCTCCCCCTCCATGCCCAAGTAGGAGACTCTACACCGTTTGTGATGATTTGAATGCAGTATTGCTGCTGATTGCCAATTGCCAGCAGTTCGATTCTCACCGGCTCAAGGTTGACTCTGCCTTCCATCCTTCCGAGGTCGGTAAAATGAGGGCCCAGACTATTGGGGGCAATGTGCTGACTCTGTAAACTGCTTAGGGAGGGCTGTAAAGCACTGTGAAGCAGTATATAAGTCTAAGTGCTATTGCTATAAGTAACTCAGGGCAGCAAACATCCCTTTTTTTTACTTCTTCCTCCTATTTTTTCCCACAGTTACAACCCTGTGAGATGGATTGGGCTGAGAGAGGGTGATAGGCCCAAAAACACCCAGTTGGCTTTCATGCTTAAGGTAGGACTAGAATTCACTATCTCCTGGTGATTTGTCCAAACTCATCCAGCTGGTTTTCATGCCTAAGGTGGCACTAGAACTCACCATCTCTTGCTTTCTTAGCCACTATCTAAATTGATGCCAAGCATTGGCTTGGTATAAAGAGTCAGAGACGACCCCATCTTTTCCTTCCTCAAAATGGTCGAAGACCGACCTCGAAGAGACACTTCGACGACCCGACAAAAGTCAAACAGACGAGGAGGGAATGGTAATCAACGACCGACTCGACTATAGACATCGACGAGGAGAGGGAGTTGACTTTTAAGAACCAAAACGAGAGGGTGTATTGTGTTTAGAATTTCCCAACCTACCCACTCCGGATGCTTTCCTTTTATAATTGAAATCCAGATGTGGTGCAATACTTGTCAGATTGCCAAGGCCCCAAAGAAGAAAACCAAGAGAAGGGAGAACATCTATACCAGTGGTGGCGAACCTATGGCATGGGTGCCAGAGGCGGCACTCAGAGCCCTCTCTGTTGGCACACGCACTACCGCCACCAGCAGCAGGTCCATCAGGCTGCCACCGCCGCCTGGAGCAGGAGCCCCACCCAGCACAAAGGCGAAGCGGCCGACTAGCATTTTACATGCGTCCATGCGCACATGGGGCATGTGATATTCACTAGCCCTGCCCCGTTCTTGTGTGGTGCAGCGCCTTCTATCTGCACTGTGTGGCGCGGTGGCAGCCATTTTGCGCCTTGCAGCATGATGGTCCATTTTTGCGCCCCCGGTTTTTGCATGCCAGAGGCAGCACTCAGGCGCCTTCCTGCCCCCCCCTCCTGAGGGCACCACAATACTGATGTGGCCCTGGCACTTTGCAATAAATAAGTGGGTTTTGGGTTGCAGTTTGGGCACTCAGTCTCTAAAAGGTTCGCCATCACTGCTTTAAGCCTCCATCGCTGTGTGCAAAAAAAAAAAAAGGTTCAATCAGTCAGTCAATTTCAACTTCTCGCAGGGGAAAAAAAGATCTTGCAAAGTTGGAATTGATTGATTGAACTTTTTAGTCCCACCCAGTCTGCCATTACCACCGCAGCCACGCCCACCCAATGGGCCACACCTAGCCAATGGGCCACGCCCACCCAATGGGCCACGCCCACCCAATGGGCCACGCCCAGCCAGCACCAACGATGCATAAGTGGGTTTTGGGTTGCAGTTTGGGCACTCGGTCTCTAAAAGGTTCGCCATCACTGGTCTATACAGATTCTCAATCGTCCAGCTTCTCATCTAAGAAGCTTCTTCAGTTCTAACTGACTGCTGAGGAATGGATTTATATTCTTTGCAGTTATTTGGTCGTTGGCACTCTGAGGATCAGTCGTAACCCTGAGAAGCGGAAGGTTTTCAAAGAAAAAAAAAACCCAAGAAAGTCCAATTCCTTTGTGGAAAAAGGAAGAGCTGATGCTGACTGCTTCAAGGCTTTTCTTCCGCAGTTCAGTGGAAAAGCCATTCTATATTAGAGAAGAAGGAGTTTTACTAGTTTGAGCAACAGATTGCTGGAGTGTCTTTTGATCTTAGATGCACAATGTAGTATTTTAACATCGTTCTCTTAAGATTAAAAAAAATGGCTCTATTAAGGAACTGTAACATTTGTTGTTGTTGTTAGTTGCGAAGTCGTGTCCAACCCATCGTGACCCCATGGACGACATTCCTCCAGCCTTCCTGTCCTCTACCATCTTCTGGAGTCCATTGAAGCTCACGCCTACTGCTTCAGGGACTCCATCCAGCCACCTCCTTCTCTGTCGTCCCCTTCTTCTCTTGCCCTCCATCTTTCCCAGCATGAGGCTCTTCTCCAGTGAGTCCTTTCTTCTCATTAGGTGGCCAAAGTACTTGAGTTTCCACTTCAGGATCTGGCCTTCTAAGGAGCAGTCGGGGTTGATCTCCTCCAGGACTGACCGGTTTGATCGCCTTGCAGTCCAGGGGACTCGCAGGAGTCTTTAAATGAGCAGCTATGGAGTGGAGGTTAAGATTCTTGGCTAGAAGCAGGAAGATTTGAGTTTGAGACCATCTTTATCTCTTAAAACAGTGGCCCCCAACCTTTTAGGTAGCAGGGACTGGTTCTGGGGAGAGAGGTTTTTCCGCAGACTAGAGGGGGCTTGATTTTGTGTGCTGCCTGCACCCATGGATAGGGCTTTGCTTGTTTGCATGGTGCGGTTTCTGGCATGCCGCAGCCCAGTGCCAGTCCACAGCTCAGGGGTTGCCGATCCTGTCTTAAAATTTGCTTGTTGGTTTTAGAATTTCTTTCAGCCAAGTGACCTCATAAGGTTGATGATCTTTCTGGTCCCTTCCACTTCCACAATTTTTTTTTATTCTATGACAGAATAAAAACAAACCCAGGGGAATAAATATAACCAATAGGAAAAACTCAGGAAGCAGAACAGGAAAGGTACTTAATCCAAAGTGTTACAAGCAAAAGTAAATACAGGTAGTCGTCAGCTTACGATCACAACAGTTTTTTACAGATGTTGGAGTACTGCCCAAATAAACACTATTTTCTAAATAAATAGAAACAGATTGTGATGTAATGAAAAATTGAAAATATCATTGTAATAACATCAAGACCACAGTGGAAAAAAAACCAAATTAATTGAAAACAGAAAACTGCCTGGAGAGGAAGTTCAATACAAAGACTAAACAAATGCTCAAGAACAAAGATGGCAAAGAAACTAAATTAATTGAATCAAGCTGCACCGTATAAATCTGCCTTGAAGTTAAACTTGATTCCTGTTGACTAGCAGAGACCTCTGTGCTGTTTTCTTGGCATGATGCAAAATGGAGTTCAGCATTTCCTTTTAACTTGTTGAGTTGGTGCTCTAGAAATCTTGGGTAGTTTTTGTTCGGCAATAGCAATAGCACTTAGACTTGAGATACTGCCCCACAGCTCTTAACGGCTCTCTGTGGGTGGTTTACAGTGTCAGCATGTTGCTCCCCCAACAATCTGGGTCCTCATTTTACTGACCACAGAAGGACGGAAGGCTGAGTCAATCTCGAGCCCGTCAGGATTGAACTCCAGACTGGGCAGAGTTAGCTTGCAATACTGCATTCTAACCACTGTGCCACCAGGGCTCTTTAGCTCTGGTTTTTGCCCAAATGTCAATTTAGGAAATGGATACAAATGCCTTATATTTATAATAATAATAATAAAAGTTGGAAGGGACCTTGGAGGTCATCTAGTCCAACCCCCTGCTCAGGCAGGAAACCCTACACCATTTCGGACAAATGGCTGTCCAGTCTCTTCTTAAAAACTTTCAGTGTTGAAGCATTCACCGCTTCTGGAGGCAGGTGGTTCCACTGGTTAATTGTTCTCACTGTCAGGAAGTTTCTCCTTAGTTCTAGGTTGCTTCTCTCCTTGATTAGTTTCTACCCATTGCTTCTTCTCCTGGCTTCAGGGGCTTTGGAGAATAGCTTGACTTCCTCTTCTTTATGGCAGCCCTTGAGATATTGGAACACTGCTATCGTGTCCCCCCTCGTCCTTCTCTTCGTTAAAACAAGATACATTTAATATGTTCACAATAAAATTGATTCATTACAAGACTGAAAATATGTACGCATTAGCCTCACTTTTCCAAGAAATACATAAAACTAGATCTGATGACTTAATGCTTCCTAACTAATGATTTTCTTTAATTGATTACATGCCATCAAGTCTTTGTTGACCCGTTCTTTTATGACAAGGACTTTCCGACTTTCAGTAAATGGTAAGTCTGTTCAGACTCTACATCTGATTCCTAGTTGTTGGAGAGAAGCAACAACAAAACAGCCCTATCCTATCTATGGAAAGTAGGAATTTGTATAGGAGAAAAGCAGGTTCTTACAACTCTTTGAGGAGTTTCAGTCCAGGTATCTCACAGGATTGCTTTTATGAGAGAAAAAACCTATGGAAAATCTGCCGTGTATAGTACAGTAATTTGCCTTGATAAAGCCATCTTATTTATTTGTAAATGCAATGAATAAGTGAGTGGATCTCTGGTAGTGTGCTGGACCAGTATAACTCTGTCCAGAGCATATATTACAAACATGTCAAGACACAAGGCCCGGGGACCGGATGTGGCCCGCAAAGTGGTTTCATTGGCCCGCGAAGTCATCCTGGAAACAGTGAGGGAACGGCCCCCGCTGCCTTGGCCCTGGCCCAGGCCGTCCGGGAGCCAATGTACAATTTTGTGGTGGCCAGCTATGCTGAAACACATTCAGTCTTAGCTCCACAAGGCCGTCTGGAAACAGCGAAGAACCAGCCCCTGCCGCGTTGGCCCTGCCCCCTGGGTGCATGCTGGGGAGGGGTCACCCTTTGTGAGGAATGAAGAAATGGACCATGCCTTGGTGCTTGCCCCGGTCCCACCCCCTTCTGCCAGAGATCCTCAGATCTGTCCCACTCCTGCCCAGGCCCCCACAGGCACCCTTGACGCGAATGATGTAGTAGGCCACACCCACTCCATCCACGCCTACCCAGTAGGCCGCACCCACCCGGCCCCCCAAGGGCAACCGCAATGCTGATGCGGCCCTCAATGAAATTGAGTTTGACACCCCAGCTTAAGAACTGTATGTTAGAATGTTTGGCATTTAAAGGGTTAAGCGCTATCTCCTTAAGAGATGGCTTATGGGTAATGTAGTTCTAGCTGTTAGTTAATGTTATGTGGGAGGAGTTTCAAAGTTTATGACTGTACTTCCTGGCTTTGTGCCTTTTGTATTATCTCTGCATGGCTCCGTGCCAACATGTGATTCTACACAGGATGGAGGAATTCACTATTTCTTTACCTATGGGGATGAACAATACCCTAATGATTCAGATGTATCTTCTGTACAGTAAGTCTCTGCTAAGGATTCCTGGAAATAAATATTGTTTTAAAATCATCCTCATTGAGTTTACGCTGTCCGGACCAAAACTACAAGGCATCTTAGTTCATGGTTCCGGAATAGGTAGTTTGAAAATTAGTTCTCTAATTCTTCCTGTAAACAAGATAATATGAGTGCAAAAGAATATGACTGTTGGGATAAACACACAAGTATACAATTTCAAAAATTTATTTCAGAATTCAAAGCAAAAAAACCACATTCCCATGTATGAAAAATAAGTTGCAGCACAAAAATATTACAGACTAGCTGTACTCGGCCACACGTTGCTGTGGCTCAGTCTGGTAAAAGCGTGTGTTGCTTTTACGTCCAACAGATGGTGCTGTTTTTCAAAAAAAGCATGTTTTTACCTGTCACAGGTGTGACAGCTATATAATATAGGTATATAAAAACGTGCGTATTCGAATGCAACGTTGTGTCAAAATTTCAAAGCAATCGGTGAAGAACTTTTGGAGATTTAAGATTTTGAACAAACGAACATTTACATTTTTATTTATATAGATGAAACGAATACGTGATTAGCTATATACCACACTTTTGCCTTTTGCCAAATTTACAATCCTTCGCAGATCCAATAAACTTCATTTGTATAAGAAAAAAGGTAATAATAACCATAAAATGAAGTGGCCATATGTGTGACATCTATATAATAGTAGGTATATAAAAACACGCGCGTATTCGAATGCAACATTGTGTCAAAATTTCAAAGCAATCAGTGAAGAACTTTCGGAGATTTAAGATTTTGAACAAACGAACATTTACATTTTTATTTCTATATAAGATTACCTGAAACTATTGTATTACTACTATTGCACTACTACATAAACTACCAGTGTCATTTGTTAAGTAAGGCTCATTCTTTGGTTTTACAGCAGAGTACCCAAATGAATGAAACCAGAACTTAAAAGTAGTTAATTCTTAACAAATTTGGAGAAATTGATGGGGATGGACATTGGAAATGGTCAGTCAAGAGATATATAGAAAGATCCAGATAAAGTAATACAGAATAGAGCTGAAATAAAAAAATTCCATTAGATAATATTATACAAACAATGAACTAAAGCTTTTAAAAAACAATAAACTCTACTACTGGCTGTTTAGGGACCAAATAGGCTGAGCTGAACTCAAAACTTACAAGTAGTCCTCTACTTACAAAGGGTTGCTTAGCAACCATTCAGATTTATGAAAGATGCCCATTAGGTTCTTGCCACCCAGCTCTGAAGTTACAACAGTCTCAACACAAACACATGCATTTATGTGATTACACTTTGGGTGGTTAGCAACCAGCTCACATTTATGGCTGTTTGCAGTGTCCCATGGTCACGCAATCACAATGTTTGACATTGTTTGCAATTTTCCAATGTTCACATCCAGTTTCCAATAAAAAAATCCCCATTGGGTATAATGATTTAGTTAATGATTGCTGCATTTGCTTAAGCACAGCATCCACTTAACAGCTGCTGCAAAATAGGTAACGATATATCCAGTCACCCACTTAATGTCCACATTGACTTACAGCTGTAATTCCAGACTCAATTATGGTTTTAAATCAAGGACTACCTATAATTTGAGGCTAAGTCTAGACTTTTAGTGAACTCTGCAAACAAGACATAGTCAAAAAAAACAATGTCTTACCTACTTTCTCAGAGAAGGCAAAAGAAAGCTGCTGTTCAAAATGATTTGTTTTTTTTAACAAAAAGTTATGAACTGCAAAGATCAAACAAAAATATTAAAAGGGAGAGTCTACAGACAACTTCCAAATATCCTGCTTTCAGGCTACTTTCCCCTTATCTCCCTAAAACATTTGGTTCTGCATTTATTTTTCTAATGCAGGGCTTTTCAACCTTTTCACCCATTGTACCACTTTTAGGATGTAGCAATATCCGAGTACCACCAGTCGCCTAGCAAGGGGTCAAAAACTTGATGACCCAAAAGGAAAAAAGTAATAAAGTTACAGGTAGTCCTCGACTTACAACAGTTTGCTTCGTGACTGTTCAAAGTTACAATGGCACTGAAAAAAGTGCCCCCCAAGCCACAGCCGAGCAAGACACCTGCCTGCCCGCCCGGCGGCGCTCTTCCTCCTGTCCGAGGTTTCCATTGTTGTGAGCAGTTCTGTTGAGGATTGGCAGCGGAGGTGGAGTGGGGGGTGTTTGGTTTTTATTCCCCCCATCTGCTGGGTGGTTGCAGCAGGTTTTGGTCACTTCACATGACCCTGGGACACTGTGACCGTCATAAATATGAATCAGTTGCCAAGCATCTGAATGTAAATCACAAGACCCTGGAGAGGCTGCAACATTCCAGCTGATCGGCGCTTCTTCTGGGCTCAGCAGAAGCGCCTGGATCAGTGCCGAGCTCCAGCTGGAGCCCGGCGCTGATCCTGGCGCTTCCGCTGAGCCCTGACAGCCCCGAAGAAGCGCCGATCAGCTGGAAAGTGGCACTGATCCTGGCGCTTCCGCTGAGCCCTGACAGCCCTGCAGCTCCAGCCGTCTCTCGCTCAGGCTTGTGCGCTGCTGCCACCGGTTCAGCTCATTCCCCTCCCCCGCTACCACTTTTCTAGGATGGTCGCGTACCACCTGCCAGGTGCCAATGGACCACAGGTGGTACCCGTACCACTGGTTGAAAAGCCCTGCTCTAATGGACTTAATATATTTTTTAAAAGATGAAAACAGCATATCGGACCTAAATGTCATGTTGCAGGACCGGGGAGGAAAGTCTACTAGGAAATTATTAGAGCAAAAAGGGAGATGACAACTCTATCCTGGGGGAATCTGTTTGCCTGGCAGACAGGGATTATCTGCTAGATTCTTTTAATCCTGCTTACGTTACTGTAAGCCATCTTGAGTCACAGCCTTGGCTTGACTACAAAGCCAGCTTACAACACTTCTGGCAACGCCGGCGATAGCGGCTTATACACCCACACCTCCTTCCTAGCTGTTTCTTGGTTCCGTTGCTGGATATGAGACAAAACTTTCCCAAGTTTTCAGAACGATGCTTGCCCAGCCTCCTTCTGTAGGCGACCGCCAGCTGTTAAAATAATAATCGTCTTGTAGTGATTTAGACTTGATAATGGAGCCATGAGATTAAAGGAAAGGAAATAAATTTGAGATGCAGATAGAATCGCTGTAAAGTGGATGTAAAGGTTTAAGCATCTTATTGCCTTGCTTTGGCAGGATTGCCCTGCTTGGGCACCCAAATCCAGGCATCCCTGCCAATTTACAAAAGAACCATGGAAAAATAGGATTTAATTGCTTGAAAATATGGTAGGCCTAGCTGAAAAACAGAGTTTGAAAGTTTTCTTTCCTGAGTTGGGAGGGGGAGCCAGGTAAACAGGAAAGCTCTGCCTTTTTCTCTGGTGCAGATTTTGGGAAGCTAAAAGAAGTAGTAGTAGTAGTAGTAATAATAATATTATAATAATAATAATAATAATATATTATTATTATTATTATTATTATTATTATTATTATTATTATTATTATTAGTTGGAAGGGACCTTGGAGGTCATCAAGTCCAACCCCCTGCTCAGGCAGGAAACCCTATACCATTTTGGACAAATGGCTGTCCAGTTTCTTCTTAAAAACTTCCAGTGTTGGAGCATTCACCGCTTCTGGAGGCAGGTTGTTCCACTGGCTAATTGTTCTAATTGTCAGGAAGTTTCTCCTTAGTTATAGATAGATAGATAGATTGATAGATTGATTGATAGATAGATATAGATGGATGGTAGGTACGTAGGTAGATATGGATGGATGGTAGATAGGTATGTAGATAGATGATAGGGATGGATGGATGGATGGATGGATGGATGGATGGATGGATGGATGATAGGTATGTACATAGAGATGGATGGGATGGATGGATGGATAGATAGATAGACAGATAAATAGATAAGTAGGTAGACTGTTCAAGGACTCACCTGGTCTTTTCTTGAAGATAGATAGACAGACAGACAGACAGACAGACAGATGTAGGTATGTAAGTAAGTAAGTAAGTAGGTAGGTAGGTAGAGTGAGCTACCTATCCAAGACTGTTGAAGGACTCACCTGGTCTTTTCTTGAAGTGCTATAATGTCTCTGGTGACATTTCTTGGGCTTGGGTGTCTGCTGAACGTCTGGCATTTGGGGAAAGCCTTGAGAAGCACTGTCAGGATCAACTGAATCAGGATGGAGACCTCCCATCATGCGGTTAAATTCTTCATCAGTCTGAGAGAAGAGAAGTTACATTTCCTTTTGCTTAAAAGGAGGCTTTCTAGGGCTTAAAAGTACCACTTTATAAAACCTTAGTAAAGCCACACCTGGAATACCGCGTTCAATTTGGGTCACATTACAAAAAAGATGTTGAGACTGGGAAAAAATGCAGAGAAGAACAACTAAGAAGATCAAAGGCCTGGAGACCAAAACACATGAAGAACGGTTGCGAGAATTGGGTATGACTAGTCTAGAAAAAAGAAAGACTAAGGGGGGGACATGATAGCAGTATTCCAGTATTTAAGGGGCTGCCACAAAAGAAGAGGGGGTCAAACCTATTTTCCAAAGCACCAGAAGACAAGACAAGAAACGATGGAAACTAATCAAGACAGTTAGAACAATTAACCAGTGGAACAACCTGCCTCAGAAGTTGTGAATGCTCCAACACTGGAAGTTTTTAAGAAGAGACTGGACAGCCATTTGTCCGAAATGGTATAGGGCTTCCTGCCTGAGCAGGAGGTTGGACTAGATGACCTCCAAGGTCCCTTCCAACTTTACTAGAAGAAGAAGAAGAAGAAGAAGAAGAAGAAGAAGAAGAAGAAGAAGAAGAAGAAGAAGAAGAAGA
>NW_015388385.1:55704-63699 GCF_001527695.2 Protobothrops mucrosquamatus
ACCACCACCACCACCACCACCACCACCACCACCACCACCACCACCACCACCTGGAATTAAGGAGAAACTTGCTAACATAGAGAACAATTAACCAGTGGAACGGCTTCCCTCCAGAGATGGGTGCTTCATCAATGGAGGCTTTTAAGAAGAGACTGGATAGCCACTTGTCTGAAATTGTTTAAGGGGTTGGACTAGAAGACCTCTGAGCCCCCTTCCGGTTCTATTCTGATTGAATTGATTGAGGCATATTTGTGGTGTATTTGCCTGATCCCTTCAGTCTCCTTCAATCCTTCCTGTCCCAACTCCTGAAAAAAAAAATCCGGCAAGCCGAATCTAGGAAATTGTAAATGTCTCTCTGACCACAAGACTTGGTCCCAGGCACTTCAAGCCTATTGTAGGTGCTTATTTACATATCTACCTCTCTGATGTCATTATATTTGGCTTTACAAATTGAACAGTGAGAGTGATCAGAATGATGCTTATTACATGTTTCAGGCTGATGTTGGCCCATCCCTCCTCTCTAGTCTGCACATTATTGCATCCTGCCATTTTAATGTCTCTCTAAAACTTGTTTGTGAGCAAAAAAAAAGTTTGTCTAGCTTCAGAATAGTGCAACGGGGCTAGATTGCACAGGTAACAGGATAAGAGTTCAAGGCTGAAATAAACGCCGGACACACACACACACACTCATCCCTGTCAGTCACATTCCAAAAATTTCCTAAAGGGTTCTGGAAATCGGCAGTTGTGTCTCCCTGGATGAACTCCAGTCACTCAGCCTGACCTATATCATGAGATTTTTGTGGAGAAAAACAGGAAGACTGAGAGCTGCAGATACAGCTTTGATCTCCAGATAAATGGCAGAATTTTAATAACCAAGTAAGGAAGGGAAAGGAAATCCTAAATAAAACTTGGGATTCTGGTCCCCATGACTCCTCTGTTTGTTTAAAAACAAAACAACTCTTTGAGTTATGACCAAATGGGGTGGAAAGCGTAAGAGAAGGAGCAAAGAAAGAGAAGAGCCAGAAGAAGCCAGCAGCCAAGCCCACCCCATTCGCGGTGAAATACCACTGACAGATGTTTTCCCTTTTGGGTGGTGATCCCCAAAGGGAGGAGAGCAAAACCAGAGGATTCAAATCATCTTGCTTTGTCACATCAGACAAAGTAGGAAAATCCTATTCAGTACAGAACAGTCAAAAGAGGTAGGACAAGAAAAAAGAATGCAGAGAAGAGCAACAAAGATGATGAGGGGATTGGAGGCTAAAACAAGGAACAGTTGCTGGAATTGGATAGGTCTAGCTAGCATAACGGAAAGAAGGACTTGGGGTGGCAGGATAACAGTCTTCCAATATTTGAGGGGCTGCCACAAGAGGAGATCAACCTGTTCTTCAAAGCACCTGAAGGAGGACAAGAAACAACGGATGGAAACTAATCAAGCAGAGAAGCACCCTGGAAATAAGGAGAAACTTCCTAACAATGAGGACAATTAACCAGTGGAACAGCTTGCCCTCAGAAGTTGTGGATGCTGTCTGAAATAGTATAGGGAAGGGGTAGGCAACCTTGGCTCTTTTATGACTGGTGGACTTCAACTCCCAGAATTCCTGAGCCAGCATGGCTCAGCTTGGAAACCTCTCCCTTTCCCCTCAGCATGGCTGCCTCAGGAATTCTGGGAGTTGAAGTCCACCAGTCATAAAAGAGCCAAGGTTGCCTATCCTGGTATAGGGTCTCCTGCCTGAGCAGGGGGTTGGACTAGAAGACCTCCAAGGTCCCTCCCAACTCTGTTATTCTGTTAAGGACCTGCAACCTTCATGCTACTACCTTCATTTGCTGACTCAAGAATGGGAGTAGAGCATTTCAATTCACCCAAGGGGGGAAAAAACTTCTAAATAGCAATGGATGCATATGCATTGGTGTCTGAAAAATTTTCTCCAACATGCATGAGCTCCGAATCTGTAGTATACTCCTGAGTTTGCTTACCAAATCACTAAACTGGTTCACCTTCATCCAATAGGTGTGTTTCCCCTCATCGGCCTCACGGTTGTGCTGCTCAACCATCTGCAGGTTTTTCTCCCATATGGCTCTCCGGGAGGCCTCTTCTTCCTAAGGAAGTCAAGAATAGATGTGCTATTTTCTCCCCTATCTCAAAGCATCATATGTGGATTGAAGAACAGCTTAAATCTTAGGGCAGTGATGGCGAACCTTTTAGAGACCGAGTGCCCAAACTGCAACCCAAAACCCACTTATGCATCGTTGAGTGCCGGGTGGGTGTGCCCCATTGGGTGGGCGTGGCCGATTGGGTGGGCATGGCTGCAGTGGTAACGGCATACTGGGTGGGACTAAAAAGTTCAATCAATCAATTCCAACTTTGCAAGATCTTTTTTTTCCCCGTGAGAAGTTGAAATTGACTGATTGAACGTTTGTTTGTTTTTTGCACATGGCGGCGGAGGCCTAAAGCAAAAAGGTTTTATAAAACCCAGCTGAAGGCCTAGGACTGGGGGGGACGGCGCGCGTGCCTACAGAGGGCTCTGAGTGCCGCCTCTGGCACCCGTGCCATAGGTTCGCCACCACTGTCTTAGGGTCTCAAAATGGATCTGATTTATTCGATTTTTATCTCGCCTTTATTATTTTAGAAGTAACTTAAGGTGGTGGACATACATAATACTAAGATAAGATAAGATGATAACCTTTATTGTCATTTTTTGCTGTGGGCACAACGACACACATCAAAAATGAAATTTAGTTGCCCGCTCTCAAAAGTGAACACATACATGACACACACCTAAACATACTATATACAACATATACTTACTATATACAACATATGTATAGACCTACACCCCTACATATACATAACATATGAATATTAAACACTGTCCATCTTGAATATATAACGGAAGGAGGAAGCTTGAGAGTTCACAAGGTTAATGCTGTATGGAATGAAACTCTGGCTGAATCTGGATGTTCTGCTTCGGATACCATGGAGCCCCCTCCTCCCAGAAGGTAACAAGGAAAACAGGTTGTGAAGAGGATGTGTGGTGTCCCAGATAATCTTACGGACCCTGCTCAAGCAACGCTTCTGTGCCATGTCCTGGATGGGAGGGAGGGAGGGAACTGCCAATGATCTTTTCAGCCATCCTCACCACCCTGTGCGTCGCCTTCCTGTCCGAAGCTGGGATGCTTCCAAACCAGACTGTGATGCTGTATGACAGGATGCTCTCTATCGTCCCTCTGTAGAAAGTGGTCAGGACAGGGGAAGGAAGATGTGCTTTTCTCATGCGACGCAGAAAATGCAAGTGCTTCTGTGCCCGCTTCACCAGTGTCTCGCTGTTGAGCGACCAAGCCAGCCTACTTGTTAACTGCACACCCAGGAATTTGATGCTGGTAACCATCTCCACAGGTGAATCATTAATGCACAGCGAACTGTGGCTGTGCCTGCCTTTTCTGAAATCGACAATAATCTCTGGTTTTTCTGGTATTTAAAACTAGGCTGTTCTCCTTACAGCAGTTCACCAACCCCTCAACCTCCTTGCGGTAAGCACCCTAATTGTCATCATGAATAAGGCCCATTACTGTTGTATCATGTGTGAACTTCACAATATGGTTGGTGGCAAACCTAGCACAACAGTCATGGGTCAACAGGGTGAACAGCAGCGGACTTAGGACGCAGCCCTGAGGAGAACCTGTGCTCAAGAAAATGATGTTAGAAGTATTTGTTCCAACGCGCACATATTGGGACCTGTTGGTAAGAAAATCAAGAATCCAGTTGCACAAAGGAGTGTTTAAGCCTAAAATGCCCAGTTTGTCTACTAGATTCTAGGGAATGATTGTGTTAAATGCTGAACTGAAGTCGACAAACAACAAACACATGAGTGTTTCTTTCCTCTAAGAAGTGCTTCAAGCTCAGATGGAGAACGGAAGAAATAGCATCCTCTAGATCGGGAGGCTAGATACAATAATGTCCTTTATCAGCTTCTCAAAGCATTTCATAATGATGGATGTCAGTGTAACCTGATGGTAATCATTGAGGCCTGTAATTGTGGACTTTTTTGACATTAGCAAGATGATGGCCATCTTAAAACACAATGGGACCACTGCCTGCTGCAATGAGAGGTTGAAAATATCTGTGAGAACACAAGCCAGCTCATCTGCGCATTCTCTAAGGACACGTCCAGGGATGTTATCTGGGCCTGCTGCTTTCCGAATGTTAACTTTCTGCAGTGTTTTCCGGACAGAGGTGACATGAAAGCTTAGCACTTGCTCGTCAGGATGGGGCACAGCTTTCCTAGCAGGAGTGCTATTTGATGCTTCAAATCTTCCAAAGAATGTATCCAGCTTCTTTAGGAAGTCTGTGTCGTCCTTGCATCTCCATGGAGTCACTTTGTAATCCGTGATGGCCTGGATTCCTTGCCACATTCGCCTGGTGTTTGTTGGGTCCTGAAAAAAAAAGTTCTGAATTTTCTGGCAGTGGGCTTGCTTTGCACCTTTTATGGCACTTTTCAGATTTGCTCTGGCTGTTCTAAGTGCCAGCATGACACCAGATTTAAAAGCCACATTCCGTGCTTTCAGCATCTTGCGGACCTCATAAGTCAGCCACCGTTTTTCATTCGCCCTCACAACAATGCTTTTCAGGACACNTGAAAAAAAAAGTTCTGAATTTTCTGGCAGTGGGCTTGCTTTGCACCTTTTATGGCACTTTTCAGATTTGCTCTGGCTGTTCTAAGTGCCAGCATGACACCAGATTTAAAAGCCACATTCCGTGCTTTCAGCATCTTGCGGACCTCATAAGTCAGCCACCGTTTTTCATTCGCCCTCACAACAATGCTTTTCAGGACACAGACATCTTCTATGCACTTTTGGCTATATGCAGACACCGTGGTGACATACTCCTCAACATTTGTATGTTGGAAATCCAATAGCTGCTTCCTTAAACATGCCCCAATCCGTGCACTCAAATCAGTCTTGTAATGCTTCTGTAGCTCCCTCTGTCCAAACCCTCACCTGCTTTACTCTAGGTTTCACTCTGGCTAATAAAGGTTGATATGCTGGAATAAGCAGCACTGAGAGATGGTCAGAGGGGCCCAGGTGAGGGCGGGGGAGAGCTTTGAAAGCCTTCTTGAGGTTGGAATAAGCAAGATCCAGTGTATTCTCCCCTCTGGTTGCAAAGTCCACCTATTGATGGAAATGTGGCAGGGTGGCTTTCAAATCCACTTGGTTAAAGTCTCCCACTGCAATAAATGCCCCCTCTGGGTGAGTAGTTTGTAAGTCACTGATGGTATGACAGAGAACCTTCAGGGCCTCTTTGTCCCGATGGTGGTGAGATTGGTGTTCAGCGGGAGAGTAGAAGGCCACCAAGTATACACTGAGTGTTTCTCCCTGCTCTATTTATCTAGGTGTAAGATGAATTCCGACTTCTCTACCTTCTGTACGTTGGAGCCAATACAGCATGGGTTAAAATAGAATTGTAGGACCCTGAGCAAAGCCCACAATAATCTGGAAAAGGAATGCAGGAAAATTGAAGATAGCCCTTCAAAAAGTAAGCTTGCACCTTCAAAGAGCAACTTTGCACCACGTCCCTTTGGGTGCCATCGGCAATGAGATCTTTTCTTTTTAAAAAAGGAGAAGGAGGAGGAGAAGAAAAAGCAGAAAGAAGGTGAGAAGAAGAAAAGAAGAAGAGGAAGAGGAGTCTAAGGCATCTCCTGACGCCTTAGAATTACTAAAACATGAATTAGACATTCTTCTCTTTGAGAACCAAAACAAACTCACTTCGGCGTATACTTTGCCGTAGGTCGTCTTCCAGTCTCTCCAGGATTCTTCCAGGGCTGAATCCTGCGCTACGGAAAACATCTTCAGAGAAGCCAGCCAAGTCAACACCACCACCCAGCTTGAGAGCATTGTCTTCTTCTAGAAAGACAAAGAAACCTTTTTGTCACCTATTTCAAGTCAGCCAAATCCCCCCAATACCACCAGGTAAAATCCCTGCCATGAAATTATCACGGCTGGCATCTTTCTCAAGTCATCCAGTCCAGTTTCCAAACCTTTTCTGATCTGGACAAAACAAGTATTTAGCTTTATCCTTCAGCCTCGTGGCCGCAACCGCCGCCACGAAGAGACTTTTGAGTTGTAAAGTCTGCCTTCTCACCTGGAACTGTTGCTCTGCGCTGAAAAGGACTCTCTTTTTTTTTCTTTTTTTTAAACCAATTTTATTTATAACTAGCTGTCCCCGGCCACGCATTGCTGTGGCTCAGTCTAGTAAAAGCGTGTGTTGCTTTTACGTCCAACAGATGGTGCTTTTTTTAAAAAAACATGTTTTTACCTGTCACAGGTGTGACATCTATATAATATAGGTATATAAAAACACGCGCGTATTTGAATGCAACGTTATATCAAAATTTCAAAGCAATCGGTGAAGAACTTTCGGAGATTTAAGATTTTGAACAAATGAACATTTACATTTTTATTTATACAAAAATACAATTACATTGGATATAACGTGACATTCCAGTATATACATTCTTATCAAATTATTTCACATTGGACAATCGTTTCTTCATCTCTGAATAGACATCTAAATTTTATATACAATACTTAATCGATTTCTTTATTTTCTAACCTAAAATTACGTATCTTTCTCTCTTAACGCTAGCCTATAATCCCAACCGTCCTCCTCGAATCCCTCCAGCGGTAAAAATTTATCCCAGGTTTCGAAATAAACTGATCCACATTTGTCTTTCAAAACCATTGTGAGCCTGTCCATTTCCGCACATGCTAATATTTTATATAGTGTCTCTTCCTCTGTGGGAATTTCTTTGCTCTTCCATTTTTGCGCGAACGCCAGCCTTAGCTGCAGTCAAGACATGTAACAGCAAATAGATTGTTCCCTTATTGTATTTCTCCGTAGTTATTCCCAACAGGAAAAGTTCAGGTTTTAACTCTTAAGTCCAACATTAATATATCTTTCAGCCATCTTCGTATCCTGTTCCAATACTCACAAGCCTTAAGGACTCTCTTAATGAGACTCTGAAGGTGTTCCAGAGAGTCTTTACGTGCCCTGGTTCAACCTATCCGTCCGGATAAAGCACATGCAATTTAGGACGGTGTTGCATGTCCTACTTGTGGCTATTTCACCAACTTCTCTCTCCTTCTGAGGATGGGAAGATCAGGAGGAGGGTGTGAGAGCAGCCAATTGTTAGTTGTCTTCGTTAGCCAGCTGGAAATCCTCCTCCCATTGCACTGGGATATTTGTTGGAATTTGGGGTCGAAAAGAAGAAAAAAAAAATAACCCACAGCTTTCCCTGCTCGCTCCTTGTTAACATCACAAAAAATGAACGGACTGGCTAGCAATCTTGTTTTTCTTCCCCTGCCTTACCTCCTGTGAGTTATGGGTTTCTCTCAGACAGAAACTGCAGCCCGGAGAATTGGCAAGGAAAGAAATACGATTAGGGATGGGAAATCGAGGGATATTCAGCAAGAGGGTAGATAAAATGTGTGACAGATGGAGAGGCTGAATAAATAAACTTCGTGCAGGGAGGAATTAAAAGGAAGTTCGGGGAAAGAATTGAAGGAAACACTCCTGCCTACTACTACAAAGGGAATACACAGCAGCGCAGATCTTGGGATGAGGCCACAAATGGTGGGGGGGGGGGTGAGGGAGAGAGAAAGAGAGAGAACAGAATTGTAACAGAGTTGGAAGGGACCTTGGAGGTCTTCTAGTCTAACCCCCTGATCAAGCAGGAAGCCCTATACCATATCAGAAAAATGGTTGTCCAATCTCTTCTTAGAAAACTCTATTTATTTATTTTATTTTTATTTATTTATTTTATTTAATTTATATGCCGCCCTTCTCCCGACAGGGACTCAGGGCGGCGCACAACATGTTTAAAACCAGAACATCTATACAATCCCCCCCTTAAAACCGAATTAAACCGAATTTTAATGTTGCGTCTTCCGAATATTTAAAACCCAATGTAAAATCCACCCTAGGTCAGGTCCGCTTGCTGG
>NW_015388385.1:63928-92844 GCF_001527695.2 Protobothrops mucrosquamatus
TACTCTACTCTACTCTACTCTACTCTACTCTACTCTACTCTACTCTACTCTACTCTATTCTTGTTCCTACTGTCAGGAAAATTTCTCCTTATTTCTAGGCTGGTTCTCTCCCTAATTAGTTTCCATCTATGGCTTCTTGTCGTGTCTTCATGTGGTTTAGAGAAGAGATTGACACCCTCTTCTTTGTGACAGCCGCTCAAATATTGGAATACTGCTATCCTGTCACTCCTAGTCATTTTCATTAAACTAGACCTAGCTCTATTCTGATTGATTGATTGATTGACCACCAGGGAATATCACTGCTAGATCATGCCTGGGCAGTGTTTTGTCTCATATGGTGGCCCACCAAATCCATCTCAGAAGCCCACAAATAAAAGATTACAGTTCATCTCTCCTGTTGCCTTGTCGAGGTGGAGTGTTCCTGCTTTCCAGACGTATTGCCATCTGTCGTTCGGTCTTCTCGATCTAGAAACTGGTGTAGCTTTCTTTAGAGGCCTCTTGAACTAGCAGTAAATATGCGGCATCATCTTCCATGCATTGATTATCTGCTTCATGGAGAAATATATTTTCCTTCTGGGCTCTATCCTTCTTCTTGTGAAAATTGTCTATTGTTCCTATTCTATAGGAGTGTTTGGGGAGGGGGTTGGTTTTTTTTTGGGGGGGGTTGGTAAACCAGACACCAGCCCCACAGAGGATCTCCTCTAATCTGATGGTGGCTCAAGTTAATGAGGTTGTTGTTGTTGTTAGTTGCAAAGTCGTGTCCAACCCATCATGACCCCATGGACAACGTTCCTCCAGGCCTTCCTGTCCTCTACCATCTTCTGGAGTCCATTGAAGCTCACGCCTGCTGCTTCAGTGACTCCATCCAGCCACCTCCTTCTCTGTCGTCCCCTTCTTCTCTTGCCCTCCATCTTTCCCAGCATTGGGCCCTTCTCCAGTGAGTCCTTCCTTCTCATTAGGTGGCCAAAGGACTGAGTTTCCACTTCAGGATCTGGCCTTCTAAAGAGCAGGGATATTTTAAAAAGGCAGGATAGAATATTTCCTCTAAAGGAGAAATGGAGAAAAGTCTTAACAAAGGCAGAAAGCAGCCCCAGTCTTTCTTAACAGCCTCAAGCAGAAGCCTCAAGTCTTTAGAGATGGATATTTTGTACCTATTAAGCAAGGCTGGGGCCAATCTATTCGTAAAGAAAATGCCTTCAGCCCCCACGGCTGATGTGATTAAGAATTTACATTCCCCCACCCAAATTCTAAGGACCAGGCATGGCCTTTAGGACATAATAGGATTAGCCCACCAGCATTAGAATAGCAAAAGGCACAAGGCTCACTACATTGCACAACCCCCTGGAGCATCTCAATCGGAACCCTTTAAAGATCCATCCCCTCTCTTAGCCATTTTGTCAGCTATTCTAGAATGCATGCTGTTGCTGGTTCTGTTCATTAATAAACAGACCTTTCAAAAGCAGCCAGCCTCCATTTTATTCCCAGCTTGGAACTGGACCTGATTTTTTTTTTCAACAACAGTTATCATGTCCCTGTAAACCAGTGTTTCTCAACCTTGACAATTTTAAGGCATGTGGACTTCAACTCCCAAAATTCCACAGCCAGCAATGCTGGCTGTGGAATTCTGGGAGTTGAAGTCCACATGCCTTAAAATTGTCAAGGTTGAGAAACACTGCTGTAAACCTTCTCTTCAATAAGCTATATACATACCTAGCTCCCTCAGTCGTTCGTCATACGATTTAATCTTCAATCCCCTAATCATCTTTGTTGCTCTTCTCTGCACACTTCCCAGGGTCTCAACATGTTTTTTTTTTAATATATTGGGAGACCAAAACTGGATGCCGTATTCCAAGTGTGATCTCACCCGTGCAGTATAAAGCGCTTCTATCACTTCTCGTGATCTTGATGCTATCCCTCTGTTCGTGAAGCCCAGGATTCCATTGGCTTTTTTTGGGCAGCTGCAGCACAACTGCGGGCAGGCTTCCACATCTGGAAATGGAGAACGCTATTCTCCAGCGGCAAATAAAATAGAGGCAATTCAGATTTGCAGAGAGGATAACAAAAGCTATGGCTGTTTCGTTGTCTGCTCTGAGATCTCGGAGGCCCAGTCATTCGTTTTTAAATCGATCTCAGATGTGCCTTATTTTCCTTTGCTGAGAACACAAATGTGTTTCCGGAATGCCAGTATCAAAACAAGGCCTTTATTCAGACGGCTGTAGTAACAGAATCTTGCAAGTCTGATTATGCAGGGGGGGTGGATTAGAGGACCTCCAAGGTCCCTTCCAGTTCTGTTATTCTGTATTCCACTTAATAATAATAATAATAATCATAATCATAATAAAGTTGGAAGGGACCTTGGAGGTCATCGAATCCAACCCCCTGCTCAGGCAGGAAACCCTATACCATTTCAGACAAATGGCTGTCCAGTTTCTTCTTCAAAACCTCCAGTGTTGGAGCATTCACCACTTCTGGAGGCAGGTTGTTCCACTGATTAATTGTTCTAACTGTCAGGAAGTTTCTCCTTAGTTCTAGGTTGCTTCTCTCCTTCATTAGTTTCCATCCGTTGCTTCTTGTCCTGCCTTCAGGCGCCTTGGAGAATAGCTTGACTCCCTCTTCTTTGGGGCAGCCCCTGAGATATTGGAATACTGCTATCATGTCCCCCCTAGTCCTTCTCTTCATTAAACTAGACATACCCTAAACATAAACTAGACACACTTGTTTTCCTCCCCCTTCTTATATTCCAGTGAATTAAGAAAGTGTCTGTTTGAGCCACTTCCAAATGTTATCTCACTGTTCTGGTCTTTTAAAAATAGAAATAGCGTGGATATCCTGTATACTAAGATGTACTTATGTTGCAGAGAAAACATGTAATTTACAATTTTCCTTTCTCTTCTCAAATGTAGTACAGCAGCGTTGATCCCAGTCCATTTATCTATTGATAATAAAGCCAACATTGATCTCCAAATACAGGTAGTCCTTGACTTACAACCACAACTGAGCCCAAAACTTCTGTGGCTAAGTGAGACATTTGTTAAGTGAATTTTGCCCCATTTTACGACCTTTCTTGCCACAGTTGTTAAGTGAATCACTGCAGTTGTTAAGTTAATAACCCGGTTGTTACGTGAATCTGGCTTCCCCTGTCGATTTTGCTTGTCAGAAAGTCGCAAAAAAGATGATCGCGTGACCCCGGGACACTGCGACCGTCATAAATATGGATCAGTTGCCAATTGTCTGAATTTTGATCACGTGACCACGGGGATGCTGCAGTGGTCTTAAGTGTGAAAAAACGATCCTAAGTCGCTTTTTTCAGCGCCGTTGTAACTTCGAACAGTCACTAAATGAACAGTTATAAGTCGAGAACTACCACTAATTATTTGTAAGGGTGTGCAGAACCTGTTCAGTCACCCAAAGTAACACTGCCAAGCTGGAGGAGCCCTTCCCGGCACTAAACACAATTGTGTTTACTTTGCAGGAACATAAAGACTCAAATTAAAGACAATTGAATGCAAGACAGGTGTCAAATGTCTTCCGCAGTTGGATATAGATCGAGTCCCGATAAGGTAAATATGGGTATTATGTTTCAGAAAAATATGCACTACGTGTTTTCTTGCCTCTACTATATTATCTGCTTAATTGAGCACAACTGGAACTAGGGGGAAAAAAACACCTCTGCTTTGTATGAGAAATAGGTATGAAAGTGCAGATTTTATTGTCTGAAAATAAGATATGCAGATGATACCACTCTAATGGCAGAAAGTGAAGAGGAACTAAAGAGCCTCTTGATGCGGGTGAAGAAGGAGAGTGCAAAAGTTGGCTTGAAACTCAACATTAAGAAAACCAAAATCATGGCATCCGGCCCTCTCAATTCTTGGCAAATAAATGGGGAAGAAATGGAGGTAGTGACAGATTTTATTTTCCTGGGTTTCAAGATCACCACAGATGGGGACTGCAGCCAAAGAAATTAGAAGACACTTGCTCCTGGGGAGGAAAGCTATGGCAAATCTAGACAGCATACTAAAAAGCAGAGACATCACCCTGCCAACAAAAGTGCGTATAGTCAAGGCCATGGTTTTCCCAGTTGCAATGTATGGCTGCCAACAAAAGTGTATATAATCCAGGCCATGGTTTTCCCAGTTGCAATGCATGGCTGTGAAAGTTGGACCATAAGAAAGGCTGAGCGCCAAAGAATGGAGGCCTTTGAACTCTGGTGCTGGAGAAGACTCCTGCGAGTCCCCTGGACTGCAAGGCGATCCAACTAGTCCAGTGGTTCTCAACCTTTTTAATGCCGCGACCCCAACTGGTCGTAAGTCGAGGACTAAACCGGTCGTAAGTCAAGGACTAAACCAGTCGTAAGTCGAGGACTAAACCGGTCGTAAGTCGAGGACTACCCAACCAGTCGTATGTCAAGGACTTTCCCTGCCCGGGAGCCCCGAGCATGCGTGGTTCCGCCCCCTGCGCCGGCCGAGGCGTAGCTGGCAAGCGGCAGAGACGGAGCAGGCCGACCACCAGCTGGCCCAGCCCAAGGGAGGTAAGGCACCCGCCGGAAAAGGGGGAAAAAAATGGCGGACAGCCTTGCTTGGCGACCCCCGTGAAATGGTCGATCGACCCCAAATGGGGTCCCGATCCACAGGTTGAGAACCACTGAACTAGTCAGTGCTAGAGGAGATCAGCCCCGACTGCTCTTTAGAAGGCCAGATCCTGAAGTTGAAACTCAAGTACTTTGGCCACCTAATGAGAAGGAAGGACTCACTGGAGAAGGGCCTAATGCTGGGAAAGATGGAGGGCAAGAGAAGAAGGGGACGAAAGAGAATGAGGTGGCTGGATGGAGTCACTGAAAAGGAGTGTGGGAAGTCAGAGCCCCAGAGAAGGAAATATTAAAAAGGGGAGAAAAATATATTTCCTCAAAAGTATTTTAAAAAGCAGAAACCAACTTTGTCCCCAAGTCCCTGCCCCCAAGTAAGAGCTACCCCCATACAAATGCAGATGTAAAACCATCAGAAAGTTGAAGCCAGAGCAATCAAGAAGACAAAGAGAAAATCTGCATGCCCCACCCAAACTCTAGGAGTCATTAGCCCCATCACCTGGGAAGCAGGATATGATAGTAGGATTAAACCACAGATATCAAGGCCTAGAAAAGCACTCAGAAATAGCCTCAAAGTTCTTACCACAGGAACAGGAAACTATTCCAAACAGGGCTAGAGGGGGTATAAAAACCTTCTACCCATGTGCTCAGCCTCTTTCTTCTCTCCTCTGCTCTTTCCTGAAGAACCATCTTTCTGCTTCTGCAATAAATTGTAACCTTCTTCCCAAAGCAGTCGCCATGTTGCTTATTTATCACCGGCTTGGATGAACCAGGATGAAGACTTACTTCTATCAGGAGGTGGGAGCTTCAATGGACTCCAGAAGATGGCAGAGGACAGGAAGGCCTGGAGGAACGTCGTCCATGGGGTCGCGATGGGTCGGACACGACTTCGCAACTAACAACAACAAGAATACCAGAGACTCTAAAATTCTCATTCTAGAACATAGACTGGCTGCAATGAGAGTACAATATGGTGAAGCGGAAAAACGCAGGAAAAATCTGCATTTGGGATGTTAAAATGCATCCCTGATTTTGCAATAGGGTTGCCCTGATGAACGCAAACAGGGCATGCCTTATAACAACAGATTGAAGTATAGCTAGTCCTCGGCTTACAACAGTTCATTTAGTGACCGCTGAAAGTTGCCACGGCACCGGGAAAAGGGACTTGGGACCGTTTTTTTTCACCCTTAAGACCATTGCAGACCCAGTGGTCACGTGATCAAAATTCAGACGCATATAAAAATATGTCAGATAGATGCTGGAAATGTAAGCACAACTCAGGCACGTACTATCACATTTGGTGGACATGTGGCAAAGCAAAGGCTTTGGTAAGGCCACACTTGGAATCCTGCATCCAGTTTTGGTCACCACGATGTAAAAAAGATGTTGAGACTCTAGAAAGAGGACAGAGAAGAGCAACAAAGATGATTAGGGGACTGGAGGCTAAAACATATAAGGAACGGTTGCTGGAATTGGGTAATTCTAGTTTAACGAAGAGAAGGACGAGGGGGGACAGGATAGCAGTGTTCCAATATCTCAGGGGCTGCCCCAAAGAAGAGGCAGTCAAGCTATTTTCCAAGGTGCCTGAAGGCAGGACAAGAAGCAACGGGTGGAAACTAACCAAGGAGAGAAGCAACCTAGAACTAAGGAGAAACTTCCTGACAGTGAGAACAATTAACCAGTGGAACTACCTGCCTCCAGAAGCTGTGAATGCTCCAACACTGGAAGTTTTTAAGAAGAGACTGGACAGCCATCTGTCCAAAATGGTGTAGGGTTTCCTGCCTGAGCAGGGGGTTGGACTCGATGACCTCCAAGGTCCCTTCCAACTTTATTATTGTTGTTGTTGTTGTTGTTGTGAAAAGATACATGCTTGGTTAGAAAAAATATTAGGTGAACATGTTGACTTTAAACCTGAACTTTTCTTACTGGTATAATGCCTGAAAAGATCAATAAGCAAAGTCAATATTTGATTTTACACATCACTACAGCAGCGAGAATAATCTTTGCGCAATATTGGAAGAATGAAGGACTAGCACCAGAGGAAGAAATAATCAGAAAAAGATTGGAATGCGCAGAGATGGACAGATTAACTATGAGATTGAAAGATAAAGAAGACACAGATTACTACCAAACTTGGCACTTATTTTATTTTTGGTTAGAGGAAAGAACGAAGGATTAGGAATCGAATATGTATTTGCATAGCCGATCCCAGACAGCTCGTTGGTTGGAAAATTAACATATGCATGTAAAAAAAAATCAATAAAATCTTTATATTAAAAAAATTCACACGCTTGGCAACTGACTCGTACTTATGACGGCTGCAGTGTCCTGCGTGCGATGCGATCGCTTTTCGAAACCTGACAAGCAAAGTCGATGGGGAAGCCAGTTCCACTTAACAATCCTCTTAATTAGTTAACAACTGCTGCTATTCACTTAACAATTGTGGCAAGAAAGGTCGTAAAATGGGGCAAAAACTCACTTAACACGTCTCACTTAGCAACATAACCGTCAGGCTCAATTGTGATAAGTTCGGAGACTACTTGTATTGGATGAAAACTGGGTTATTTTGCGTTGTGCATGCTACCTGAAGCCACTTAAAGACCCAACTTCCACCTGTCTGACTGGCTTTGCAAACACAATACTCACATATGTTTACTCCAGAGGAACACTCACTCCAAAAAGCTGCACAAGTGCACAACTGCCTAGCAGCGGCTATCCTAAATATCTGTATTAATTCCCAAACAGCTCAGTGGGACTTTCCTAAACAGGATACCATTCTGGTGATTAAGCAGATTCTTGAGGACCTGCAGATGCACTGACACAATTAGGATCCACAGGGAATCAATCAGAATGGAGCTGGGAGGGACCTTGGAGGTCTTCTAGTCCAGCCCCCTGCTCAGGCAGGAGACCTATACAATTTCAGATAGGTGCAGAAAGAGACACATTTTTTTCCAGCGTTCTACAGCCCTTGTTCTTTTCACTTTAAAAAAAAAAACAAAAAACCATTCTGTCTTTGCTTGATAACCAGATCAAAATCAGGAAAAGCATCTCGGGCAGTGTTAGAAGTAAGTCTTCATCCTGGTTCATCCAAGCCGGGAATAAATAAGCAAACATGGCGACTGCTTTGGGAAGAAGGTTACAGTTTATTTGCAGAAGAAAGATGGTCCTTGCAAGAAGGAGCAGAGGAGAAGAAAGAGGCTGAGCACATGGGTAGAAGGTTTTTTATACCCTCCTCTAGCCCTGTTTGGAATAGTTTCCTGTTCCTGTGGCATGAACTTTGAGGATATTTCTGAGTGTTTTTCTAGGCCTTGATATCTGTGGTTTAATCCTATTATCATATCCTGCTTCCCAGGTGATGGGGCTAATGGCTCCTAGAGTTTGGGTGGGGCATGCAGATTTTCTCTTTGTCTTCTTGATTGCTCTGGCTTCAACTTTCTAATGGTTTTACATCTGCATTTGTATGGGTTAGGTCTTGCTTGGGGTAGAGAGATTTGGAGCCAAAGTTGGTTTCTGCTTTTTAAAATACCTTTGAGGAAATATATATTTCTGCCCTTTTAATATTTCCTTCTCCGGGGCTCTGACTTCCCACAGGCAGTGAAGAGGGAAAAGGACTCACCATGATCACTCTTACATTGTGAAGCAAATTAGAAAAAAAACTCAGATTTCAAGCTCTCTTAGCTTGCAAAGTTCCTCAGCTGCACCATTTACATATACCGGGCTCTCTTTTAACTCTCTCAAATGCTCCTTATAACCCATAGGCTGGTTAAGCATCGGAGGGCAAACAGGAAATTGGGTGTGTACTGTGTACATACACACATGGGAAGAATAGAATGAATCAGAGAGGGGAAGTCAACACTGAGAAGGGAATTAATAGGATGTATGAGTGTGCAATGAAGGAGAGGCCCAGTATGTTCAAAATAAGACTTTGGGTTAATCAGAATAACAGAGTTGGAAGGGTCCTTGGAGGTCATCTAGTCCAACCCCCTGCTCAGGCAGGAAACCCTATACCATTTCGGACAAATGGCTGTCCAGTCTCTTCTTAAAAACTTCCAGTGTTGGAGCATTCACCGCTTCTGGAGGCAGGCTGTTCCACTGGTTAATTGTTCTCACTGTCAGGAAGTTTCTCCTTAGTTCTAGGTTGCTTCTTTCCTTGATTAGTTTCCATCCGTTGCTTCTGGTCCTGCCTTCAGGTACTTTGGAGAATAGGTTGACCCCCTCTTCTTTGTGGCAGCCCCTTAGGAAGACTCATATGTCACCCCTAGTCCTTCTTTTCATTAAATTAGACATACCCACTGGGAAGGATTGAGGGCAGTAGAACAAGGGGACGACAGAGAATGAGGTAATAGTAATAATAATAATAATAATAATAATAATAATAATAATAATAATAATAATAATAATAAAGTTGGAAGGGACCTTGCTTAAATGGACTCCAGAAGATGGTAGAGGACAGGAAGGCCTGGAGGAACGTTGTCCATGGGGTCGCAATGGGTCGGACACGACTTCGCAACTAACAACAACAAGACATACCCAACCGTTCTTCATATGTTTTAGCCTCCAGTCCCCTGATCATCTTTGTTGCTCTTCTCTGTACTCTTTCTAGAGTCTCAGCCTCTTTTTTACATCATGGTGACCAAAGCTGGATGCCGGATTCCAAGTGTGGCCTTACCAAGGCCTTGTAAAGTGGTATTAAAACTTCACGTGATCTTGATTCTATCCCTCTGTTAATGCAGCCTAGCACTGTGTTGGCTTTTTGGGCAGCTGCAGCACACGGCTGTCTCCTATTTAAGTGATAGTCCACTAGGACTCCGAGATCCCTCTCACAGTTACTACTATTGAGCCAGTAATTCTATGCCTGTACATTTGGTTTTTCTAGCCTAAGTGCAAAAGCTTTCTTTTCTCAACACTGAATTTCATTTTGTTAGATAGGGCCCAGTATTCAAGGCTGTTGTGATCAATCAATCTATCAAATCCTTGCCGGATTCTGGAGCTTCAGGGAAGCCAGTTTGAGAAAACTTAGGCTAATTTAGTTCCCCATTCTGAAGAACGTCCCAATTCTTCAATAACGGCTACTGTGCAATGAAATAAAAAGAATCGGAAGGCAGCTTTTATCAGGGAGCCCCCGATGTCTGGTATCCCCAATTTTTTCCGAATTAAGTGCATAATCCTGCATAAACGCAAACATCTAGAAACAGTGTAGATCAGGGGTAGGCAACCTTGGCTCTTTTATGACTCGTTAACATCCTGTAATTGTCCTTTCACGTTATCCCTCCAAGTTGAAGGACCCCAAATATTTTGGCCTTTTCTCCTAGGGAAGATATTTGAAGCCCCCCTTCCCTCCCAATCACTTAGTCTGACATCTTCCAGGCTATTGCCAGCAATATAATAACCCCTTTTCAAATGGGGCAATCGGACAGGGAGGGGGAGGGGGAACAGCACCCTGCATGGAATGTATTGTGGCTTAATCGTGCCTTAAAAGGGTCTTGGAAAATTAAGCTAGCGGGAAGGAGTGAGAAAATAACAAGGAAATGATTTGGTTTGTATGCTAATTGTCCTCTACTCCAGGGAAGTGGATTTTAATGAATGTTTTCTTAAACCTCCCTGCTGATTGAGGCAGGCCTGCTGTGGCTTTAAGCGGGCAGAAATGCTGTTTTCTGTGCCTTTCCTCTCTCCACAGGGATAATAATAATAATGATAAAGTTGGAAAGGACCTTGGAGGTCATCTAGTCCAACCCCCTGCTCAGGCAGGAAACCCATATACCATTTCGGACAAATGGCTGTCCAGTTTCTTCTTAAAAACTTCCAGTGTTGGCACATTCACCGCTTCTGGAGGCAGGTTGTTCCACTGGTTAATTGTTCTCACTGTCAGGAAGTTTCTCCTTACTTCTAGGTTGCTTCTCTCCTTGATCAGTTTCCACCCGTTGCTTCTTGTTCTGCCTCCAGGCGCTTTGGAGAATAGCTTGACTCCCTCTTCTTTGTAGCAGCCCCTGAGATATTGGAGCACGGCTATCATGTCCCCCCTCGTCCTTCTCTTCGTTAAACTAGACATACCCAATTCCAGCAACCGTTCCTCATATGAAAATCGGAGGTCAGGGGACTAGTAGAAACAACGAGAAGAGACATGAGAAAGATCTCAGAGTCGTAGAAAAAATGTAGCACCACTGGTTTTGACCTACGTCATAAGGTTCACACCGGAATGGTTCCGTAACATTTCACCATAATTATGAAGTGCACTAGAACTAAGATAGGGAGACAATTACGTCGGATCGTGACACAAGGCTTTTTTGGCAGCTGCAATCTAGCAGAATAATAGAACGACAAGAGTTGGAAGGAACCGGCTTCTGGTTTTTGTGTCTGCAGCACATGGCCGTGCGAGAGCGGTCCTCCGCTCCCCATGGCTAGTTTCTTCCTGCTTCGGAGACCCTAGATGAGTCCGAAGTTGCCCCGGAGAGGTGACTGTGAAGGAGGGGTGCCCCATCGATCACGAAGCGACAGCAAACACTTCGTTTGATCCGGGGAAAGCCCTCCGAACCCGACAGGAGAAAAGCTAGCGTGAGATCAGCGTCTAGCCCAAGCTCCTTGCAGCCGAAGTCCCAGAGCACGAACCTAAACATCGATGAACAGCGTGCTTGGAATTGGTAAGAGTACTGATTTTCTTTCTTCTATCTACTATTTAAATCCTTGAAAAGATCCCCAAAGCAAGAAAACCTCCAGAAGTGAAGGGAGGGGACTATATCCCGATTCCCTTACAGACGGAAGCGGCGAATTAACATAAAAGGTGAAAAGAGCTATACTAAAATATGATTTAAAATATTTCAGTCTGGACAAATCTAGGAACTATAAAACTGTTCAAGATTATACCCTAAAAAATTTCTGATGGAATTATAAAAAGATATAACAAAAATAACTTTTTGATTGAAAGAAAAACTGAAAAAAGAAATAACTACTGACATCTAGTGGAGAATCAGAGAATAGAATGCTAACAATAAGGACTCAGAAATTGGCAGAATGCCCACAAACAAATGGGCATTCTGCTAATTTCTGAGTCCTCTGAATTGCAAATAACCTTGAAGACAGCTGGGAACAAAGGAAGAGCCAGCTATAAGATTAAAAAGTGTTTGAAAGAAAACAAACAAACAACTGGACTGTTGCTTAAACTTAAGAACTGTTTATGGGGGGAAAAAACCTTGGCATTTTAGCTAATCTTGTAGAGGAGAATTTGCAGGAAGGATTTAAAGTGGCTTAATATACTGAATCTGTCATTTTGACTGACTGATAAATTGACTTTTGAATTAAAACATTGATGAAAGATTATTTGAAAGAGGGAGACAACATGGATATCACATATGTATCAAAAAATGACAGGATGCCAGGCACCTGCCTCCCACAAGATTAGCACGAATGAACAAGGGGAAATCCTCGATATGCTGGAAGTGTGAAAAGACCTTTGGGAATTACTACCACATGTGGTGGCAATGCCCAAAGGCACAAAAATTTTGGAACTTATTAAAGAAGTGGTTGGAAGAAATTTTGCAAATAGATATAAAAGCCAAACCGGATTTTTTCTTATTGGGAATTATAGAAAGAAAATATAAGAAAGATAGAAATTATTTACTACTGCATATAGTAACAGCGGCACGAATAGCCTTCGCTCAAAAATGGAAAGAGAAAGATACTCCAACCGAAGAGGAAATATTACTGAAAATTTTCAATTGCGCCAAAATGGATAGACTTACATGGGAACTCAAGGATAAAAGTGAAACTAAGTACTATAAAATCTGGGAACAATTTTATGATTGGATAGACAATAAGAGGGTAGCCAAGATAAATGTATAGTGCTAGAATAAAATATAGATTATAGACAAATGTATATTTAAAAGATAAATAGATATATAGAAATAAGGGAAAAAGCGTTAAAAGTATATTATAAATAGTGAGCAAAGTTCAAGAACTATATGTCTATAGCAGTGATATATGATAGCAGTGTTCCAATATCTCAGGGGCTGCCCCAAAGAAGAGGGAGTCAAGCTATTCTCCAAAGCGCCTGAAGGCAGGACAAGAAGCAACGGATGGAAACTAATCAAGAAGAGAAGCAACCTAGAACTAAGGAGAAACGTCCTGACAGTGAGAACAATTAACCAGTGGAACAACCTGCCTCCAGAAGCGGTGAATGCTCCAACACTGGAAGTTTTCAAGAAGAGACTGGACAGCCATTTGTCCGAAATGGTATAGGGTTTCCTGCCTGAGCAGGGGGTTGGACTAGATGACCTCCAAGGTCCCTTCCAACTTTACTATTATTATTATTATTATATGAGTACTAATACTATTGTAAAATGTTGGAAGATGTATGGAACCAGTGACATCATATCTATGTCCAATGTGTTTTTAATTTTGTATTATTAATAAAAAAAAATTTAAAAAATGACAGGATGCCACATTCAATATTTTCTCCTGAAGGACTTAGCCAGGAAAATCAAGGGCCTCCAGAAGCAATATTTCAAGGCAAAATAAATACTTTCCCGGAGGAAATATATGTAATGTTAGGACAAATACAAATGACAATAGATTCAAACCACGCCGAAATTCGAAACAACTTTGAGAATTTAAATAAGCATATTTCCAATCTAAATCTACAATTAAAAAAATACCCAGGAAATAACAACAAAGGAACAAACAAATCAGACAGCAGATTACAAACTAGAAAAGTATGAGCAAATCGATGAAATAACAAAGGAAAAGAATTACAATTTGACACAAACAGGAAAAAATCTACAAGGTTCTGATACAACAAGAAAAATGGAATTATTAGGAGAACTATTAAAGTTTGGGGGACAGAAAGAATTTATCTTACTTACTTTGTCTTTTGTATTCCCAACAACATTTGTAAAAATACAGGAACTGTTGGGTAAGCGGATTACATCAACTTGGAAAATTATTTGGCAAAAGAAGATCAGAGACAGATATAAGAGATTTGACTCACCCTACCAGATGGACTATTACATGAATAAACATTTGTTTGAATATGGCTAAAAGAACAGAGAATTTCGAACATAAAGGGGCCGTATAACAAGAAGGATGAGATTTAAGTAATATAGTATGTTTCATAATATATTAAATGTTAAAATAGTAGATTGATGTAACTTTTATTAATATATAAGTAAAATATAAACTGATTAAAAAGGATGTTATATCTAGATATTATAAGACAGATAAAAAGTATAGTATTTTTATAATGCATGACATAAAATATTGGGATGATATACCTAAATGGGAAAATTTAGACAGTGAGATGACTAATATGAAGAAATTATGACTGATAAGAATTGGATTGAATATAAGGAAATCTAAGCGAACAAAATTTATAAAAATAGGATGTATGCTGAACTAATGAGATGATGGTTATGAGAATAATATAAGCTGAAAAAAATGTTATATAGAGAGATTATTATTTGTATAAATATAAAAAATGCCTATACCTAATCATTTATATATTGAAAATATTAAGAATTATATTTTGGCTACTTAGGTTGAAGAAGGAAAATACAAATGGGAGAAGGGAAGATCAAAGAAATGAATTATTAATATATTAATTATGGAATTATCAAATTTAATCATTATTGACTATTAATTATTACTGTCCTTTTTTTCTTGTTAAAATATAAACCAAAACAACACGCTGTACACCAGGCACTGGAGATTGTTATAGTTAAAAACCAATAAAATATCTATTTAAAAAAGAGTTGGAAGGGACCTTGGAGGTCATCTAGTCCAACCCCCTGCTCAGGCAGGAAACCCTATACCATTTCGGACAAATGGCTGTCCAGTCTCTTCTTAAAAACTTCCAGTGTTGGAGCATTCACCGCTTCTGGAGGCAGGTTGTTCCATTGGTTAATTGTTCTAACTGTCAGGAAGTTTCTCCTTAGTTCTAGGTTGTATTTCTGTTTGATTAGTTTCCATCCAATGCTTCTTGTCCTGCCTTCAGGGGCTTTGGAGAATAGCTTGACCTCATCTTCTTTGTGGCAGCCCCTCAAATATTGGATAGCTATTATGTCACCCCGAGTCCTTCATTGAACTAGACGTACCCAATTCTTGCACCTATTCTTCATATGTTCTAGCCTCCAGCCCCCCAATCATCTTTGTTGCTCTTCTCTGTACTCTTTGTAGAGTCTCAACGTCAACATTTTTACGTCGTGACCACCAAAACTGGATGCAGCATTCCACACGTGGCCTCACCAAGGTGTTATAAAGTGGTACTAACACTTCGCGTGATCTTGGTTCTCTCCCTCTAGCATCGACCTCCCTTTTCCCAATCACGGGGATCAATTCAAGTTTTTGTCACCTGCAGAACTGTCGGAAACAGACCCAGCGAACCTGTCAGACCACCCCAAGGTTTTGAAAAGAGTGAAAATACTCTAAACAGAGCGAAGGCAGATGTTTTATTGCTGTGGATTGTGAAAAGAAAGGCAAGGACACGGTGCATTTTCGTACGGATCCTCGGCTTAACCATGCAAGGAAATTATTAACCCAGCTTGTTCCCCTGTGGCTTTACTTTAGGATGCCCCCACCGGTCTAGAAACCAAGTAAGAGATACAGAATTCCTTCCTGCATTCCTGCTTCAAACTGGTTTTTTTAAAATAATAATAATAATAATGTGGGGATGAAAAAAAATTGTAGCTTGTCAACATTCCTTCTGTGCCCACCCAGCTAAAAATTCCATTGTGTCTTAAAGATGCTTATGAAAGCCAGTTCACACCCCTTTAAAACTCCTGAAAGCCCCCCCAGAAATGCCCTCGATCGTCAGCCACTGTTGACATCCAGGCTACCTTGACCTAGGTTGGCCCTTCAGACAACACATGCAGGCTTAAATACAAAAAACGACTCACCTTAACCTTTGGAAGGGGCTGAGCAACTTGCTTCCAATGGAGAGGGGGTCTATGGGGGTTTATGGAGATTCTCAGTCATCCAGGTCATGGATGCCCCAAAGGTGCTTTAGCCAAAAGCAAGTGGACTTTTCCTTGTTTCTCCTTGAAGACGTTTCGCTTCTCATCCAAGAAGCTTCTTCCGTTCTGACCGAATGGTGGAGGATGGAAGGAGAAAGGAAGGACTGCAAGGAGTGAATATATATCCTTCCATTCTCCACCATTCAGTCAGAACTGAATGCTCCAACACTGGAAGTTTTTAAGAAGAGACTGGACAGCCATTTGTCTGAAACGGTATAGGGCAGGGGTAGGCAACCTTGGCTCTTTTATGACTGGTGGACTTCAACTCCCAGAATTCCTGAGCCAGCATGGCTCAGCTTGGAAACCTCTCCCTTTCCCCTCAGCATGGCTGCCTCAGGAATTCTGGGAGTTGAAGTCCACAAGTCATTAAAGGGCCAAGGTTGCCTATCCCTGTACTGAGCAGGGGGTTGGACTAGATGACCTCCGAGGTCCCTTCCAACTTTTTGATGATTATTATTATTCTTAAGCTTCTTGGATGAGAAGTGAAACGTCTGCAAGGAAAAAACATAGAAAAGTCCATCACTGGAGATTTTTCAAGAGATTGGACAGCCATTTGTCTGAAATGGCATAGAGCAGTGGTGGCAAACCTATGGCATGTGTGCCAGAGGCGGCACTCGGAGCCCTCTCTGTGGGCACACGTGCCGTTGCCCCAGCCTCGCCTCCCCCCGCAACCCCCTAATCACCAGCAGCCCCTCTGGAGGAGAGTCGCCCCCGAGCATGGCCCACGCGGAGCAGCGCAGCCAAGGACATGGCAGCCAGGCAGCGTGGACAAGCACAGTTGATGCTGCGGGGCACGGGCAGAGGGCATGGCTGCCATGGCGCTTTTGGGCTGCCTGGGCAATCTGCAGCGGGCCCTGGAGGCGGTGAGTGGCCCTGCGGGCAGGCAGGGCGGGGGTGGGCTGTGGCGGAGCAGGGGCAGGCCAGTTTTTGGGCACACGGTCTCTAAAAGGTTCGCCATCACTGGCATAGAGACTCCTGCTTGAGCAGGGGGCTGTACTAGATCAGGGCTTTTCAACCAGTGGTACGGGTACCACCTGTGGTACATTGGCACCTGGCAGGTGGTACGCGAGCATCCTAGGAAAGTGGTAGTGGGGGAGGGGAATGAACTCAACCGGTGGCAGCACCGCACAAGCCTGAGCGAGAGACGGCTGCAGCTGCAGGGCTGTCAGGGCTCAGCGGAAGCGCCAGGATCAGTGCCAGGCTCCAGCTGGAGCTCGGTGCTGATCCTGGTGCTTCTGCTGAGCCCAGAAGAAGCACCAATCAGCTGGAATGTTGCAGCCTCTCCAGGGTCTTGTGATTTACATTCAGATGCTTGGCAACCGATTCATATTTATGACGGTCACAGTGTCCCAGGGTCATGTGAAGGGACCAAAACCTGCTGCAACCATCCAGCAGACGGGGGGGGGGAATAAAAACCAAACACCCCCCACCCCACCCCCACTGCCAATCCTCAACAGAAATGCTCACAGCAATGAAAACCTCGGACAGGAGGAAGAGCGCCACCAGGTGGGCAGGCAGGTGTCTTGCTCGGCTGTGGCTTGGGGGGCACTTTTTTCAGTGCCATTGTAACTTCGAAGAGTCACTAAGCGAACTGTTGTAAGTCGAGGACTACCTGTACTTTATCACTTTTTTCCTTTTTGGGGGGGGGGGTCATCAAGTTTTTGACACCTTGCTAGGCGACTGGTGGTACTCGGATGTTGCCCTATCCTAAAAGTGGTACAATGGGTGAAAAGGTTGAAAAGCCCTGTACTAGAGGACCTCCAAGATCCCTTCCAACTCTGTGATTCTATATCGTTATTATATTATTCTATCTTCTGAATACGGGTAGTCCTCGACCTACAACAGGGCGCTTAGTGACCGTTTGAAGTTACAACCACCTTCCCAAAGGCTACGTGCAACTCGGTTTCAAAGTTACGACAGCTGCCGTCACTCACTTTTACGACCGAGTGCAGGGATGCTCCAGGACTCTGACCCACTTATCCCGCTGGATACCTGGGTACCTTCATCCACCCAACGGAAATGGCTCAAATCAGCTGGAGCTCGGAAGCCGAAGAAAGGAAGGGAGAAATGGGGTGGGACGCTCAGAAGCCCCAGAAACGAAGGGGAGATTCCCGCTCAAGCAGGCTTGCTCCAGGGCCCAGCTAATTTGATTTTTAAGCTTCAGAGAAAGAAAACTCAGCCCTGCAGGATCAGGTTTTTTTTTTTAACCCTGTGGCAAACTTCTGACATATTTCGCAACAGGGTCACGGATCAAACGACCCTGTTGCGAAATACTACAGGAGTCAAAAGTCGATTGAGCCCCTTGCAAAATTTCCGAGCCACCGATTCTCACCAATTCTCCGACTCTTGTAAGTCGAAGTTTACCTGGATTGTGGCTGACATCTTGTATTATTATTATTATTATTATTATTATTATTATTATTATTATTATTATTATTATTATTATTATTATTATTATTATTATTATTAGTTGGAAGGGACCTTGGAGGTCATCAAGTCCAACCCCCTGCTCAGGCAGGAAATCCTATATCATTTCGGAGAAATGGCTGTCCAGTCTCTTAATAATAATAATGATAAAGTTGGAAGGGACCTTGGAGGTCATCGAGTCCAACCCCCTGCTCAGGCAGGAAACCCTATACCATTTTGGACTTCTTAAAAAGTCTTCTTAAAAACTTCCAGTGTTGAAGCATTCAGCGCTTCTGGAGGCAGGTGGTTCCACTGGTCAATTGTTCTAATTGTCAGGAAGTTTCTCCTTAGTTCCAGGTTGCTTCTCTCAGACACAGAACGAAAGGAAGCCTGGACAATATCTAACTCTCTGCCCAGCACAGGAAGAAATTCTTTTTACTTTTCAGCACGGATGACTACAATTCATTCAAAGTCACGGGGAAAGGCTGTTGCATAATTTCACTGGAAATCTTATTTGCAGCCCTATCCTTGTTGACACCTTGACTCAAGTGTTAAGCCACCAAGGTACATTTTCAAGTGCATGCTAATATTATGGAAGACTACAACTGTGTTTTTTTTTTCCCCTGGCTAGTAAAAAGTTTTCCCAGCTTTGGGCATTTCATCCCAGTCATTTTCACTATTAAACAATTAGCAGTGATTAATTGTTAAGAATTGAAACTATTTGCTCATTTGCCTAAGGCAGGGGTAGGCAACCTTGGCTCTTTTATGATGTGTGGGCTTCAACTCCCAGAATTCCTGAGCCAGCATGAGGGAAACTTTGGCCCCTTCATGACTCGTGGACTTCAACTCCCAGAATTCCTGAGCCAGCCTGGCTCAGCTTGGAAACCTCTACCTTTCCCCTCAGCATGGCTGGCTCAGGAATTCTGGGAGTTGAAGTCCATGAGTTATAAAAGAGCCCAGGTTGCCTACCCCTGGCCTAGTCCATTGTTTCTCCACCTCAGCAACTTTAAGACGTGTGGACTCCAGCTCCCAGAATTCCTGAGCCAGCCACACTGAGGGGAAAGGGAGAGGTTTCCAAGCTGAGCCGGCCATGCCGGCTCAGGAATTCTGGGAGTTGAAGTCCATGAGTTATAAAAGAGCCAAGGTTGCCTACCCCTGGCCTAGGCCTAGGCCACTTTATGACTCGTGGACTTCAACTCCCAGAATTCCTGAGCCAGCATGGCTCAGCTTGGAAACTCTCCCTTTCCCCTCAGCATGGCTGGCTCAGGAATTCTGGGAGTTGAAGTCCACGAGTCATAAAAGAGCCAAGGTGGTCTACCCCTGGCCTAATGTAACATCTTGATTGGTTGTGGGTTGTTGTTTTTTTTCACACCCTGTCAAATTTCAGCAGAGACAAGTCACTTGCTCTCAGATCCCAGACTCCCAATACAGGTAGTCCTCAACGTACGACCAAAATTGAGCCCAGGATTTCTGTTGCTAAGCAAGACAGTTGTTAAATGAGCTTGGTCCCATTTTATGACCTTCCTTGCCATAGCAGCTGTTAAGCGAATCGCTGCAATTGTTAAGTTAGTGACACAGTTGTTAAGTGAATGTCTCCATTGACTTTGCTTGTCAGAAAGTCACAAAAAGGGGACACTGCGGCCGTCGTTAATACGAGTCAATTGCCAGGTGCCTGAATTTTGATCACGTGAACCGCGGGGCTATGCTGCAATAGTGTGAAAAACAGGTCTCAAGTCTCATTTTTTTCACTGCTGTTGTGACTTTGAATGGTCACTAAATGTAAAGTCGAGGATTACCTGTAATTAATTTTGTCCTTTCCTGTTTTTTTTTAAAAAATACTGCATTTCACTGCTTCTCTGCAAAGCTGGGAGGTCAGGGGAGGGCAAAAAAGTCAAGATGGTGGTCCCGCTCCTTTCCTGCACGTGTTGCAAAACACGTTAAAAAGAAGACGCGGCTTCGATTTTGCAGATGTGACCTTCCCCTCCCACAACTCAACTCTTTAACGTACACTCACACACTGACACCCTGGTACAGAACTCAAAGCTACCTATTTCCCCACCCCCCACCCCCCGTTTTACCAAAACGACAACCCTGCAGGTAGTCTGTGATCCGAGAGACCGAACGGCCTGAGATCCTCCAGTGAGGAAGAATAAGGACCTAGAGGGTATTTTGTTGCCATTAGACACAGTGGAAATAAACATCTAACCACTATGGGTCATGCCCTTGTCTCGCTCTAGGTCTGTCATCTACTCATTTCCCCCCCCACCGCCCCGCAATGACCCTGTAGCCTTTAACATTGTAATGGCAGGCAGAAATTCAACCGGGAGTGCTTTGGCCATCGTGGACACACGCCGAGGCGAAGCGCAAGGATTTCCCGCCCGCTGTGAAGCAATTCAAAGGCGTTTGGGTGCCCGCCGGTCTTGCTCGCTTCCGGGCTCACGGTCGGTGTGGCCTTCGTAGTCCTCGTTCCCCCAAGGAAATTGCCCAGCCTGCCCACCCCACCCCGGGTTCGAGTCTGCGAACCCGCCGCCTTGTCTCATCTGCCTTGTTCCTGGAGCCTTTGCATCTTCAAAATCTGGAAGAGGATTTTTTGCACGTCTTCATCCATGTTGCCCTGAAAGGAGCAGAAAAGGGGGGGGGGAGAGGAAAGAGAGATCGTGAACATCTGGAGATGTTCCTCAGCAATTTAACCAAGCGTTTTTGGCTGGCAGGGCTTCTGCCTTTGTCCCTACGTGAGGACGGAGGGTCCACCAACAGATCTGTAATCTCACTGTTCAAGGAGACTGGTTGCGCTCGGGGGAATCCCTACGAGATCGGCGGTCACGATCTCTCCGATAAAGGAGAATATGTGTAGCCCAGGGTTGAAATGAGGTCCTGGGTGCTCTCTTGAGCTTGGTGCTTTTCTTGCAGGCGTTTCATTAGGCAAACTGGGTGACGTCGTTAGTGCTAGTCACCCTAGGACTGATGATGTTGCCTAGTGGGGTCATGAAATGTCTGCAAGAAAACCACCATGCTCAGGGAGCACCAGGGACCCCCCAGTACCACCACCTCCTCCTCTTCCCAAAACTCACTCCCTTCAAGCACTCATGATGTTACCTAGTGGGGTCATGAAATGTCTGCAAGAAAACCACCAAGTTCAGAGAGCACCAGGGACCCCACAGTCCTCGTCCTCTCCTCCTCCTCCACAAGCCCCACAAACTCCATTCCTTTCTAGCACTGATGATGTTACCTAGTTGGCTCATGAAATGTCTGCAAGAAAATTACCAAGTTCCGAGAGCACTAAGGACCCCACAGTCCTCCTCTTCCCCCTTCCCCTCCTCCTCCTCTCCAGAAACCGCACACTCTTCTAGCACTGATGATATTACCTAGTTGGGTAATGAAACATCTGCAAGAAAACAAGCCAGCTCAGAGAGCACCAAGATTCTCCTTCCTTCCTCCCTCCCTCCCTCCCTCCTCTTCTCTACAAACTCCACTCCCTTCTAGCACTGATAATGTTACCTAGTTGGGTAATGAAACGTCTGCAAGAAAACAAGCTAGCTCAGAGAGCACCAAAATTCTCTTTCCTTCCTCCCTCCCTCCCTCCCTCCCTCTCTCCCTCCCTCCTTTTCTCTACAAACTCCATTCCCTTCTAGCACTGATAATGTTACCTAGTTGGGTAATGAAACGTCTGCAGAGAGCACCAGGGACCCCTCATGGCCTCTCTCCTCCATAAGCTGCCTTGGTTGCCAGTCAGCTTCTGGTGTTCAATTCCTGCTGCAGGTTATGACCTATAAGGACCTACGTGGCGTGGGGCTGGATCATCTGAGATACCTCCTCTCCAGTTATCTCTACTCATCCCATCAGGTCTGGCAGAAGAGGTGTGTTACGGGTCCCGTCCTGTTCATCTGACAGGACCAAGGAAGACAGCCTTCTCGCCCACACGCCTGGGACATCGTCCCCTCGGAGGTTAGATTGGCCCTGATGCTTCTAGCTTCTCAGACAACACTGAAGACCTCGTTTTGCACCAGTCACGGGAACCTCACAGCGGGATGAAGCCAGTGAGATGGCTGCATTGTTCGTAAGTCACTGGTAAGCACTACCCGCATTTTCTGGTTAATTGATTTAACTTCTTCTTTTTTTCTAATATAATAGTAATAATAATAATAATAATAATAATAATAATAATAATAATAATAATAATAATAATAATAATAATAATAATAAAGTTGGAAGGGACTTTGGAGGTCATCTAGTCCAACCCCCTGCTCAGGCAGGAAACCCTGTACCACTTCGGACAAATGGCTGTCCAGTCTCTTCTTAGAAACTTCCAGTGTTGGCGCATTCACCGCTTCTGGAGGCAGGTTGTTCCACTGGTTAATTGTTCTCACTGTCAGGAAGTTTCTCCTTAGTTCCAGGTTGCTTCTCTCCTTGGTGAGTTTCCATCTGTTGCTTCTTGTCCTGCCTTCAGGCGCCTTGGAAAATAGCTTGACTCCCTCTTTGATTGATTTTCTAATTTTACATTTAAGCATTTAAAAAGCAACGTGGCGGCTGAGTTAGTCAATAATTCAATAACGTACAAAAATCTTTAAGTTCTTTTGAATAGTTTTTTTGTGATTGTGGCTTTGCGGGCTGGGGAATTCTGGCAGTTGAAGTCCAGATATCTTTAAAATTGCCAAGATTGAGAAACATGGTTCTAAAGGACTGCGAAAGCACTTTTTGTTGTTGTTGTTGTTCCTTTCCATACTTTAAGTCTGGCTGGAAAGATAAGAAAGTATTCCAGGAGAATAAAACTTGTTCAAAAAAGAAAAGAAAAAAAAAAAGAATGTATTCCAGGAGACTCCATAGGGAATTGAACCTGGAATGCGCTCTCTTGCTCAGAGGTTCTTATGCTGACCAGTTGGACATCGGCCTGCCTAGTTTTAGTCCTAAGGTGGCTCTATGAAAAAGTCAAAATAAATCGAAATACTGCCATACAAGCAGTCCTTGAACTTACAACCGTTCGTTTAGTGACCGTTCGGCACTGGAAAAAAGTGACTTATGACCAGTTTTCACACTTACGACCGTTGCAGCATCCCTGTGGCCACGTTATTTACCTTCGAGTGCTTGACAACTGACTCACACTTATGACGGTCATGTGATCTCCTTTTGCAACCTTTTGACGAGCAAAGTCCATGGGGAAGTCAGAGTCACTTAACAGCTGTGTTATATAATAATAATAATAATAATAATAATAATAATAATAATAATAATAATAATAATAATAATAATAATAATAATAATAATAATAATAATAAAGTTGGAAGGGACATTGGAGGTCATCAAGTCCAACCCCCTGCTCAGGCAGGAAACCCTATACCATTTCGGACAAATGGCTGTCCAATCTCTTCTTAAAGACTTCCAGTGTTGGAGCATTCACCGCTTCTGGAGGCAGGTTGTTCCACTGGTTAATTGTTCTAACTGTCAGGAAGTTTCTCCTTAGTTCTAGGTTGCTTCTCTCCTTGATGAGTTCCCATCTGTTGCTTCTTGTCCTGCCTTCAGGCCCTTTGGAGAATAGCTTGACTCCCTCTTTTTTATGGCAACCCCTGAGATATTGGAACCCTGCTATCATGTCCCCCCTCGTCCTTCTCTTCATTAAACTAGACATACCCAATTCCAGCAGCCGTTCCTTATATGTTTTAGCCTCCAGTCCCCTAATCATCTTTGTTGCTCAAGGTACCCCCTACTATTGAGCAAGGTACTTGTTTAACAACCGCAGTGATTCACTCCACAAAGGGGGCGAGTAAAGTCGTAAAATGGGGCAAAACTCACTTAGCAAATTTCTCAGCCACATAAATTTTGGGCTCAAATGTGGTCGTACGTGGAGGACCACCTGTGTGCTCTAGCACGAAGAGTAGCTAATTCCTGATGCAAAATTGTATTGTTGGAACAGGACCCTTTAGCTAAGTTGGATGTGTTACTTATGAGGGATGGGCAGCTGTTCCGCTCCCAAGGCCAAAAGCAGCTTTGGAACAAACATGGGTGTGCGTGCGTGCGTGCACGTATCCACGCAAACGCACACAGACCTCCAAGTAGATGTTCAGGCAGCCCCTGTGCACACCCTCAGATTCAGACATGCAATTTGCCATAGAAACAGAAGAAAGGGGAAGCCTAGGAGAAACGGGGTTTTAAGCAGCCATCTATGTACCATGGGAACCAAGGTCACAAAACCAGGTGTTTGACGGGGAAGTGGTCTGTTCTCATAACAAACCAAAGAAATACGACTGACCAACGTGAAGACTTGGTGGGTGGGGGTTAAGAAGAGCGATTGTTGACTAACCAGATTTCCGAGCAGGACACTTAGAGCTGATTTTGCTTCTTCAGTACTGAGGTGTGTATTCAATAAAGTTTATCTTTTATGGCACCTCAAAGCCGTAATAATAATAATAATAATTAGTAATAATAATAATAGTAATAATGATGATGATGATGATGATGATAATGATAATGATAATGATAATGATAATAATAATAATAATAATAATAATAATAATAATAATAATAATAATAATAATAATAATTAAAAAAAAAAAATTGGAAGGGACCTTGGAGGTCATTTAGTCCAACCCCCTGCTCAGGCAGGTAACCCTATACCATTTTGGACAAATGGCTGTCCAGTTTCTTGTTAAAAACTTCCAGTGTTGGAGCTTTCACTGCTTCTGGAGGCAGGTTGTTCCACTGGTTAATTGTTCTCACTGTCAGGAAGTTTCTCCTTAGTTCTAGGTTGCTTCTCTCCTTGATGAGTTTCCATCTGTTGCTTCTTGTCCTGCCTTCAGGTGCTCTGGAGAGTAACCTGACTCTCTGTTCTTTGTGGCAGCCCCTGAGATATTGGAAGACTGCTATCATGTCCCCCCTCGTCCTTCTCTTCATTAAACTAGACATCCCAAATTCCAGCAACCGTTCCTTATATATTTTAGCCTCCAGTCCCCTAATCATCTTTGTTGCTCTTCTCTGCACTCTTTCTAGAGTCTCAGCATCTTTTTTACATCGTGGTGACCAAAACTGGATGCAGTATTCCAAGTGTGGCCTTACCAAGGCCTTGTAAACTGGTATTAATACTTCACGTGATCTTGAGTCTATCCCTCTGTTAATGCAGCCTAGCACTGTGTTGGCGTTTTTGGCAACTGCAGCACACGGCTGGTTCATATTTAAGTGATTGTCCACTAGGACTCCGAGGTCCCTCTCACAGTTACTACTATTGAGCAAGGTACCCCCTATACTATACCTCTGCATTTGGTTTTTCTTGCCTAAATGTAGAACCTTACTTTTTTCACCATTGAATTTCATTTTGTTAGATAGCGCTCAGTGTTCAAGTCTGTCCAGGTCCTCCTGTATCCTAAGCCTGTCTTCTGGAGTGTTGGCTATTCCTGCCAGCTTGGTGTCATCTGCAAATTTGATGAGTTCCCCATCTATCCCCTCATCCAGATCTCAAAGCCGTTGTCATGCCTCCGTCTGAGCTTGAATCGGAAGAGGAAATGGAGCCGGAACAGGACCCTGTGAAGGCCCAGGAGGGGGTGTCTGTGGCTTCGGAGGTCTGTGGGGAGGAGCAGGCTGAGGCAGGCCAGGGCCCTTCAGGTTTGGAAGAGGGGAGACAGAGTTCGGGCGAGGAGCAAGGCCCACCCCCACCTGATCCTAGAGCTAGGACAGTGGAGAGGAGGAGGGAACAACGCAGGCAAGCTCACTTACTCGGGAGGAAAGCGTCCCGCCCCATCCCACAAGGCACACCTGGGGATTGAGATATAAGGAGCCCGCTGTGGGGTGGGGACTTTGTCGGGAACAAACATTGAATCTTGGGAAAGTTGTATATTGTTGCTCTTGTTCTGTGCCTTTGTTGGAAAACCTGGACACCTTGACGGACGGGACCCGGCTGACCACGTGGATTTCCTGAATTACGAACTCAGACTGCATTTTGACTTTTCTCTTTGCAAAGGGTGCTGGCAAGCTGAGATTCAAGCAGACTCATTAAGTTGATGTTTTGTTTGGTTTTGTTATCTTTATGGCCTTGAGGACATTCGTATATTAATCAGGCTGTATGGAAACGGCTGTCGGCTGGAAGGTGTGTGTGCGTATTTGGGTTGGAGGCTTGCCAGCAAATGTGGGAGCATTTGGAGGACATTTGCAACCATTAAAGAACTGTTTACACTGCCAGCTGTCTGCGTTGCCTTTGTGCTGTGCCCTGGGTCATCACAGCCGTAGAGTTTTTCCTCAGTGTTGAATTCACTTGTCGGACTGTTGACATTGGGTCCATGCCACTAGCTGTGTCTCCACACTCAAACAGCAGTTCAGTCCTCTAGTCCGGAGGTCCCCAACCCCCAGACCATACACCAGCACTGGGTTGCAGCATGCCAAAAACAGATCCGCGCAACCAAGCGGAGCAGCATGCAAAACTACGCTTCCTCCGGTCCACGGAAAAACCTCTCTCCACGGAACTGGTCCCTGGTGCCCAAAAGGTTGGGGACCTCTGCTCTTAGCCCCCTCCTCATCCCAACTCTGGGTCCCTGCAAACATATTCCAGATTCCTCTTTTCCCACCCCCGATGAAATATTACTAATTAGGTTCCCTAGCCTGGTAGTGAAACATTCGGAAACTGTTCTGTCCCAGCCTACGTACGTCCTTGTTACTTCACAAAGACAACCCCTCTTGTAACAGTAGACTGGAAAATAAACCCTTTTTATTTGAGTTACAGACCTGATAATTGTCCCAGAAAAACAAAAGCAACAGAACACTTTTCCAATGGAGACCTTGCCCAAAAGCAACACGGAGCACGAGTCAAACAGGAAATAACTCACAAGCAAAAATAAACAGACCATGATCTCTTGACTCTGAAATTCTTTGCAAACGGTTGCCTCCAGCAACTGGCCCTGCCCACACATTCCCTTTTTGTTACGCAGCCCCCAAGGCCTGGCTTCTCACTGCTTTCTCCTCTTCCCCTGGAGTCGCCCCATTGCCTCCCTCTGTCCTACTCGTGTGACCTGTCTACATTTACAAACGTCTCTGAGGTCTTCCAGCTGTGCTTCCTCTGAGTCTGACTCAGCTTCCCAACACAGCTGGCTCTCAGCGTGATCATGAGTGGAAGGACCAGCCTCTTCATTAGTTTGTAAGTCCTGCAGCTCATCAGAGCCTCCCTCCGACTCTGATGGCTCTCCTGGCCCCTCCTCCTCCTCCTCTGATTCCCCAGACTCAACTACTGGGATCACAGGCTGGCATGGAATCACGACAGAAACCAACCCAGAAGCTCGGAGAACGAACCTTCACCCTCATATTTCTAACTCACTGTCAGGAACGAAGACCTGGACGACTCACCTGGATAGCGTAGAGAAGGTGTCCTCTGTATAAAGAGATGATATTGCTATGGCGTCGCTCAGATTCCTAGTACGAAAGAGAATGAAAACAAAGAAGTAAATAATTAAAAATAAAATAAAATAACAGAAATGGCTCAGCTAAGGTTATTTCAAGTGGAGTTCACTGCGGTCACAAACATCTCCGCGGTGGCACAGTGATTAGAATGCAGGACTGCAGGCTACTTCTGCTGACTTCCGGCTGCCAGCAGTTCGAGTCTCACCAGGCTCATGGTTGACTCAGCCTTCCGTCCTTCCGAGGTCGGTAAAATGAGGACCCAAATTGTTGGGGACAATAAGCTGACTCTGCTTAGAGAGGGCTGTAAAGCACTGTGAAGCGGTATATAAGTGCTATTGCTATTCCAAATGTGGTGTTACCAATACATCACTCCTTGTTCATTTTCTGAGGAACACCCGATCCATCTCAGATGGAAGAAACCAGGCAGTTAGGCTTGAGGGACCCTCCTAATACAACCTTTAGAGTTTCTCCTTAATTCTCCTTCCTTTGTAAGATACTCACAACCAATTGTTGCTCCAGATCTTTAATTCTGCTCTGGAAGGTAGCTACGTCCAGATCACTGTCTGCCTTTGGTGAGAAGATCCCTTTAGGAGAAGCACCACTAGAAAACTCGGAAAGATCCTTCAGAGCTTCTTTCAGTTTGAAGACCTCTTTGGAGAGCTCTGTGATCTGACAAGAAGGAGGGGAAATAACGACACCAGGGCAACAATTATTTTTCATACCCAGTAAGCAACACATGAACGTCTGGATTCTTCTGCCAAGCCAGAAAAGAAGTAAGAAATAGTAAGTCAAAGAAATTAAGACCTGAAATAAGAAAAAGAATAGATTTCAGCTAATTTCAGTTTACACCAGGAGGGTCCAACCTTGGCAACTTTAAGATCTATGGACTTCAACGAATTTCAGTTTACACCAGGAGTAATTTCAGTTTACACCAGGGATGTCCGACTTTGGCAACTGTGGACTTCAACGCCCAGAATTCCCCAGCCAACCAACTTCTGGGAGTTGAAGTCCACAAGTCTTAAACTGGCCGAGGTCAGACACCCCCTGATTTATACCAACAGAATAACATTGTGGGAAGGGACCTTGGAGGTCTTCTAGTCCAACCCCCAGCTCAAACAGGAAACCGTCTACTATCTTGTTCTCCTAACGAGCTTTCCTTTCCACCACATCCCTCCACAATTTCATACGTGAAATTTGGTCTTCAGATTCTACTCTAAAATATCCCAAAATAAATATGGGAAGAAAAGAGTGAACGGGTTCAGAGGAAGGAGGCGACGAGAAAGTTGTGGTTGCCAAAGAGAAGCGTGACAGCTCAGTCGTAAGTATGTAAGCCATGACTCATATGACAACTTTAGAAGACCTGAAGGCCAAATTTCATTGTCATACTTCGCTCCATACCTATGACTGAGCTGTCATATTTCTCTTCCCCAACCACCATGTTCTCATCTTCTCCTTCCTCTCGACCCATTCATGCTTTTCTTCCCCTATTTCTTGGGAGCTTCAATCCTCATTTCTTGTCTCTGTAGGACCAAGCTAATAATAACAATAATAATAAT
>NW_015388385.1:93623-105143 GCF_001527695.2 Protobothrops mucrosquamatus
TCTGAGGGGGCCAAAATTTCGCCCCCTATAGTCAGCGATGGGGTCAGCTGACTATGCCGAGGCGCCGGCAGCCACAGCCACTCAGTCTTGGAAGGGTTGAGCCTGAGTCTGTTCCTCCCCATCCAGACCCGTACGGCCTCCAGGCAACGGGTCATCACGTCAAGGGCATCGTTGGGGTGGCCTGGGGTGGAAATGTACATGATGATGATGATGATGATGATGATGATGATGATGATGATGATGATGATGATGATGATAAAGTTGGAAGGGACCTTAGAGGTCATCTAGTCCAACCTCCTGCTCAGGCAGGAAATCCTATACCATTTCGGAGAAATGGCTGTCCAGTTTCTTCTTAAAATCTTCCAGTGTTGGAGCATTCACCGCTTCTGGAGGCAGGTAGTTCCACTGGTTAATTGTTCTCACTGTCAGGACGTTTTTCCTTAGTTCCAGGTTGCTTCTCTCCTTGGTTAGTTTCCACCCGTTGCTTCTCGTCCTGCCTTCAGGCGCCTTGGAGAATAGCTTGACTCCCTCTTCTTTGGGGCAGCCCCTGAGATACTGGAAGACTGCTATCATGTCCCCCCTCGTCCTTCTCTTCGTTAAACTAGACACAACCAATTCCAGCCACCGTTCCTTATATGTTTTAGCCTCCAGACCTCTAATCATCTTTGTTGCTCTTCTCTGCACTCTTTCTAGAGTCTCAGCATCTTTTTTTACATCGTGGTGACCAAAACTGGATGCAGTATTCCAAGTGTGGCCTTACCAAGGCCTTGTAAAGTGGTATTAATACTTCATGTGATCTTGATTCTATCCCTCTGTTAATGCAGCCTAGCACTGTGTTGGCTTTTGACCTTGGAGGTCATCTAGTCCAACCCCCTGCTCAGCCAGGAAACCCTATACCATTTCAGCTCCCTCGGCGCATTTCTTTCAAAATGCTCAGTTCTATATTCAATCCATATTGATTGGTTGATATTGTTTTTTTAAACTTTATTGGTTTTTAAAACATAAATCACATAATAGGTGATTAACAGTGTGTTTGCCTGGCTTACATTTACAAAAGGAAAATCGTCAACAATTAATATCTATAATCCATAATTCACCTATTCACACAAATGTTTCTTTTTTCTTAATTTTCACTTTAATATTTAAATATTTTCCCTTTAATCAGTATCATGCTTGATCAATGTGTTTCGCTGAATCGGAGCGTTTTTCCCTCTATTTTTGGGGTTGGTTAGTATGTTAAACAAGGTCTAAAACATCATTAGACAAAGTGAGAATAGGAATTCAAGATTGCAGTTGGATAGGTAAAGTCGTGCCCTATTTTAGAATAAATAATGGAGAAGAAGACAGAAAGGTAGAGACACGTTTCTGATTAGAACGACGACAATCGTACACATTATTATCCATATTCCTAGGAAATAAGTATCTGTCTTTAGTGATACCCAGCAAAAAGAGTTCTGGTTTTAGCTCAATGTTCTGCATATTGATTGGTTGATTGATTTTGGTTTTTTAGGCCACTCCAAGCCGTATGACTGAACAGCTCATAAAATGTAACCATAAATCACAGAATATATCATTCGGAAGGGAAAAAAACCCTGGTGGTTTTTAAGAATAGACCGGACAGCCATTTATCCTGAATAGTATACTACTATACCTGTGCATTTGGTTTTTCTTGCCTAAATGTAGAACCTTACTTTTTTTTTCCATCATTGACTTATATGTTGCAACAAGGAAGGCTAAAATGACATTTGAGCTGGACTATTTTATATATTTTGCCAGTTTGCATGGAAAGTCTAGGAAACGTGTGAAATATTTTTCATAATTTGACTTTCCATTTTTGCCATTCTATAATTTCCTAGGCGTTCTATAAAATGCCTAATTTCAGACACTGACGGTAACACCTACAAAGCCAGAATTAAGAAGTTAATTCCTCTTAAATTACATATCCAAAGTGTGCAATCAAACCTTAGATGAAGAATTACTGGTATAATAATAATAATAATAATAATAATAATAATAATAATAATAATAATAATAATAATAATAATAATAATAATAATAATAATAATAATAATAATAGCCTATCCCAGATCAAACATCCACATCTGCCTATCCCAGGTCCTTGGGAAGGACTCGATAGGTAGACAAAAATGCCAAATCCAGTCTGAACATCTGGCTGACTGTGCGATGATTAATAATAATAATAATAATAATAATAATAATAATAATAATAAAAAAAAAAAAAAGTTGGAAGGGACCTTGGAGGTCATCTAGTCCAACCCCCTGCTTAGGCAGGAAACCCTATACATTTCTCCGTGCAGAGGAGATAGCAAAGAAGATCCGGAAAAGATTCTCTCGGACTAACCTGGCAGGGAGAACAATTAACAAGTGGAACGACTTGCTTCCAAACTTTGTGGGTACACCAACACTGGAGGCTTTTAAGAAAGGCCTGGGCAACCATTTGTCTGGAATGGTGTAGGATTTCCTGCTTGAGTAGGGGGTTGGACTAGAAGATCTCCAAGGCCCCTTCCAACTCTGAGAATAACGGAATAACAGAGTTGCGAGGGATCTTGGAGGTCTTCTAGTCCAACCCCCTGCTCAAGCAGGAGACTCCATATACCATTTCAGAAAAACGGTTGTCCAATTTCTTCTTAAAAACCTGTAGTGTTGGAACACCCACAACTTCTGGAGGCAAGCCGTTCCACTGATTAATGGTTCTCACTGTCAGGAAATTCCTCATTTCTAGATTGCTTCTCTCCTTGATGAGTTTCCATCCGTTGCTTCTCGTCCTGCCTTCAGGCGCTTTGGAGAATAGCTTGACTCCCTCTTCTTTGGGGCAACCCCTGAGATACTGGAAGACTGCCATCATGTCCCCCCTGGTCCTGCTCTTCATTAAACTAGACCAGACATGTCAAACACAAGGCCCGGGGGCTGGATGCGGCCCGCGAAGTGGTTCCATGTGGCCCGTGAAGCCATCCTGGAAACAGTGAGGGAATGGCCCCCGCTGCCTTGGCCCTGGCCCAGGCCGGCCAGGAGCCAATGTACAATTTTGTGGTGGCCATCTATGCTGAAACGCATTCAGTCTTAGCTCCACAAGGCCGTCCGGAAACAGCGAGGAACCAGCTCCTGCCGCGTCGGCCCCGCCCCCTGGGTGCATGCTGGGGAGGGGTCACCCTTTGTGAGGAATGAAGAAATGGACCATGCCTTGGCGCTTGCCCCGGTCCCACCCCCTTCTGCCAGAGACCCTCAGATCTGTCCCACTCCTGCCCAGGCCCCCACAGGCACCCTTGACGCGAACGATGTAGAGCTGGCCATGCCCACCCAGTAGGCCACACCCACTCCATCCACGCCCACCCAGTAGGCCACACCCACCCAGCCCCCCGAGGGCAGCCACAATGCTGATGCGGCCCTCAATGAAATTGAGTTTGACACCCTTGGACTAGACATCCCCAATTCCAGCAACCGTTCCTTATATGTTTTAGCTTCCAGTCCCCTGATCCTCTTTGTTGCTCTTCTCTGCACTCTTTCTAGAGTCTCAGCATCTTTTTTACATCGTGGTGACCAAAACTGGATGTGATAGGACAAATCCATCTTTTCGGACAAACCAAAACGTGACTCACCTTCTGGTCTTTCTCTTTGAGCAGCTTGGCCGAGTCCTCGATGTGGTTGTGTAGCTCCTGGAGATGTTCGGACTCGGCCCGCAGGCTCTGCAGCTGCTTCTCGGCGCTGGCTAGCTGGGCCTCGGCGGCCTGCTTCTCGCTCTTCATGAAGAGGGCCTCCCGCTGCACCTGGAAGACTTCGGTGCAGGTCCGCTCGTGCTTGCAGCCCAGGTCGCTCAGCTTGGCCCTCAGGGCCTCGATTTCGGCCTGCGAGGTGGCCCTCAGCTGCTCGTGGGCCTCCTTGGAGACAGCGCCTCGATGGAACTCGTCCAGGTCCGCCTGGAGTTGAGAGGCCTCCCGAGCTTTGGCTCTCAGCTCCTGCTCCACCAGCTTTGCTTTGGCCTTCAACTCCCACAAGGTGCCTTCCAAGGCCTCCTTGGCCCGGGCGTGCTCGGCCAGGGGCATCGACTCTCGCCTGTAGACCTCGGTGGTCTTCTGAAGTTCCGCCAGCTCGGTCCGGGTGGAGGTGTACTTCTCTTTCATCTCCAGCAGCCTCTCTTCGGCATCGGAGAAGGCGGCCTTCAGCTTCTCCACCGTGTCTTCGTGCTCCGCTCTAGGGACGTACTCAGAGGCCAAGATCTCCTTGGTTGCTTGAAGCTCCTCTTCCAGCTTCTCCCGGCCTTCTCGGAGCTCCTCGACATGAGCCTTCATTTCTTGGTGTCGCTTAGTCATGGCTTCCAGCTCTTCTCGCAGCTTGCTGGTCTCCTCCTGGTGGGCCTGGCTGATGGAAGACCTTTCTTCAAGCATCTGGTGGCTGTTCTCCTCCTCCTCCTCCTCCTCCTTCTCCTTCTCCTCCTTCTCCAAGGAGGCCTTCAGTTCTCTTAGCTCCGTTTCCGCAGAGGTACATCTCTGGAGAAGATCCTCTTTCTCCTGGGACACCGCATCCAAGGAGGCACCAAGGGTGGCTTTTATCTCCTCGCAGGCCTCAGCGGAGCAGTTTTGGGGGGCCCTTTCTTCTCGAACCCTGAGCAGCTCTTCCAAATCCTTCACCTTCTGGTCTCGTTCCTTCAGCTCCTCCCCAGTCTGGTGCAGAGCAGCCTTCACCGTCTCGAGTTCAATTCTGGAACTCTCGGCGGCTTCATTGTCCTCTACGGACAAGATGCCCAGCTCAATCTGGTCTTCAAGAAGCTTCACTTCTGCCAAAGCTGCCTGATATTTCTCCTGGGTCTCTCTCAGTTCCTTCGTCAGCTCCTCCGTCTCTTCTCTCCTCCCTCTCTTGACGTTGCTTGTTCCTTCCGGCTCTACGTCAGCTTCGCTTTCCGTCGCTTGGTTCAGCCCGATCGGATCACCCGGGCAGTTGATCTTCTCCAAGGCTTCCTTAAGGGCTGCGATTTGCTTCTCGTAATCGTCCTTCAGCCGTTCTTCGTAAGCCTCCGCCGAGATGAATTTAGGCGGGCTTCCATCGGTCCCCTGGCTTTCCAGGGACTTCAGCAGCTCCTGAGTCTCCAGCTGCTGTGCTTTCAGCTTCTCGAATTCGGATTGGAGCGAGTCATACAAGATGACGGGGATGAAATCCTCGGAAGGGTCAGCCTCGCTCTCGTCCTTCTCCAACACCTGCACAAAATAGAAAGTTACTTGATACACCCAGAGACAGAGAGAGAGAGAGAAAAAACCCACCAAAAAGTGATCAGGAGAGTTTACTGCATTGTGTTGCATGCATGCAAGCAGTCCTTGACTTGTGACGGACGCTTTTGGTCCTTCTGTGTTTTTGCCTTTCCTAAAAGGGAATTTATTGTTATTCCCAGGCGGTCCTCGGCTTACGACCACAGCGGAGCCCCAAATTTCCATTGCTAGGCGAGACGGCAGTTAAGCGAGCTTGGTCCCATTTTACGACCTTCCTTGGCAGAGTCGTTAAGCAAGTCGATGCAGTGGCTAAGTTAGTAACACAGTTCCTAAGTGAACCGGGCTTCCCCCTCGACTTTGCTCGTCGGAAGGTCACAAAAGGGGGTTGCGTGACACACACACACACACACACCCCAGGACACTGCAACTGTCACAAGTACATGCCAGTTGCCAATCATTTGAATTTTGATCACAGGACCGCAGAGATGCTATGACAGTCGTTAAGAGTGGAAAAAATGGTCATAAGTCCCTTTTTTCAGTGCCGTTGTGACTTTGGTCACTAAGTGAACTGTCGTAAGTCGAGGACTATCTGTATTCCATCTCTGTCCTTGTGGGGGAGGAGGGTCTCCAGCCGAAGGATCCCCCAGCTGCATGTGGCTGCAACTCCAGGAGAGCATGCAGCTGGTCCTCAACTCACAAGCATTTCTTTAGTGACCGTTCCAAGTTACAGCCACGCTGACTTATGACCCGGTTTCACACTTACGACCCTCGCAGCATCTCCGTGGCGACACGATCCAAACTCAGTCGCTTGGCAACTGGCATGTACTACTACTACTACTACTACTACTACTACTACTACTACTACTAATAATAATAATAATAATAATAATAATAATAATAATAATAATAATAATAATAATACAAAAGTTGGAAGGGACCTTGGAGGTCTTCTAGTCCAACCCCCTGCTCAGGCAGGAAACCCTATACCATTTCGGACAAATGGCTGTCCAGTCTCTTCTTAAAAACTTCCAGTGTTGGAGCACCCACAGCTTCTGGAGGCAGGTTGTTCCACTGGTTAATTGTCCTCACTGTCAGGAAGTTTCTCCTTAGTTCTAGGTTGCTTCTCTCCTTGATGAGTTTCCACCCATTGCTTCTCGTCCTGCCTTCAGGCGCCTTGGAGAAGAGTTTGACTCCCTCTTCTTTGGGGCAGCTCCTCAAATACTGGAAGACTGCTATCCTGTCCCCCCTCGTCCTTCTCTTCATTAAACTAGACATCCCCAATTCCAGCAGCCGTTCCTTATATGCTTTAGCCTCCAGTCCCCTGATCATCTTTCTTGCTCTTCTCTGTACTCTTTCTAAAGTCTCAGCATCTTTTTTACATCGTGGTGACCAAAACTGGATGCAGTATTCCAAGTGTGGCCTTACCAAGGCCTTGTAAAGTGGTATTAACACTTCACCTGATCTTGATTCTCTCCCTCTGTTAATGCAGCCTAGCACTGTGTTGGCTTTTTTGGCAGCTGCAGCACACGGCTGGCTCCTATTTAAGGGATTGTCCACTAGGACTCCGAGATCCCTCTCACAGTTACTACTATTGAGCAAGGTACCCCCTATACTATACCTGTACATTAGTTTTTTCTTGCCTAAATGTAGAACCTTGCTTTTTTCACCATTGAATCTCATTTTGTTAGATAGTGCCCAGTGTTCAAGTCTGTACAGATCCTCCTGTATCCTAAGCCTGTCTTCTGGAGTGTTGGCTATTCCTGCCAGCTTGGTGTCGTCTGCACAGTTGCAGTGTCCCGGGGTCACGTGATCCCCTTTGGCGACCTTCCCAGGCAAACCAAGTCAACGGGGGAAGCGAGATTCACTTAACGTCCGTGTGGTTCACTTAACAACCGCAGGGATTTGCTTAGCAACTGGGGCAAAAAAAATCGTAAAACGGGGCAGGACTCACTTCACAACTCTCACTTAGCAACGGAAATGTGGGGCTCAATTGCGGTCGTAAGTTGAGGACTGCCTGTCTGTTATTTCCGGTCCTGATTTCTGATGTGGTTCTTGACCCTTTTCTCTTTGTGAAGCTCAGTCTGGCGATTCTGTCTCTCCTCCGCCTCCGATTAGGCTCTGCTTGTATAGATGGATTAAAAATATTCTACAGCTGCTCTTCAATCTGCAAAAATATCTCCACCACAGGAAACCAGATTGTGTGGATGCTCTCTGGCAGAATTTCTCAACCCACAACAGCCACATGGTGGGGGTGATTAGTGGTTAGTTATTGGGAGCCAGCTATTTTGTTGTGGTGGGTGGCAAATCTTCAACCAGCCACAATCAGTTGCAGTATCAAGTTGCACACACAATTCGTTTGCACTCTGCTCAACAACTTAATTCCCACAACACTGCCTTCTGCCCTAGGGTGTCAAGCCAGGTAGTAGGGCTGTGTCACTATTATCCTTCTCATCTTTTCCTATTCCCTGTTCCCTTTAGCCTCTTATGAGTGTCACTTTGCTGCTTGTATTTTATGATTTGTATCGGGGGATTTTATTTAGTATCTTAATGGCTATCACTGAGTGTCGTATCTTATGATTTATGGGATTGTATTTTATGATTGTGATCATGATTGCTGCTTGTATGTACACTAAGAGCTTCTGCACCGGAGACTAATTCCTTGTGGGTCCACACTTGGCCAATAAAGAATCTTCTCTTCTCTTCTCTTCTCTTCTCTTCTATTCTATTCTATTCTATTCTATTCTATTCTGTATTTCTATTCTGTATTTCTATTCTATTCTGCTATTCTATTCTATTCTATTCTATTCTATTCTATTCTATTCTGTATTTCTATTCTGTATTTCTATTCTATTCTGCTATTCTATTCTATTATATTCTATTCTGTATTTCTATTCTATTCTATTCTGCTATTCTATTCTATTCTGTATTTCTAATCTGTATTTCTATTCTATTCTGCTATTCTATTCTATTCTATTCTATTCTGTATTTCTATTCTGTATTTCTATTCTATTCTGCTATTCTATTATTCTATTCTATTCTGTATTTCTATTCTGTATTTCTATTCTATTCTATTCTATTCTGTATTTCTATTCTATTCTGCTATTCTGTTCTATTCTATTCTATTCTGTATTTTTATTCTGTATTTCTATTCTATTCTATTCTGCTATTCTATTCTATTCTATTCTATTCTATTCTATTCTATTCCCATTATGGTGCAGTGGTTAGAATGTGGTATTGCAGGCTAACTCTGCCAACTGCCAGCAGTTCGATCCTGACCGGCTCAAGGTGGACTCAGCCTTCCATCCTTCCCAGGTCAGTAAAATGAGGACCCAGATTCTTGGAGCAATAGGCTGACTCTGTAAACTGCTTAGAGAAGGGTGTAAAGCACTGTGAAGCGGTGTATAAGTCTAAGTGCTATTGCTATTGCCCTTCCTTCCTTCCTTCCTTCCTTCCTTCCTTCCTTCCTTCCTTCCTTCCTTTCTGCCTGCCTGCCTGCCTGCCTGCCAGCAGTTCGATCCTAACCGGCTCAACGTTGACTCAGCCTTCCCTCCGAGGCTGACTCTGTAAACTGCTTAGGGAGGGCTGTAAAGCACTGTGAAGCGGTGTATAAGTCTGAGTGCTGCTATTGCTGTCAGAATTTTGACCACGTGACCACAGGGAGGCTGCAATGATTGTAAAGAGTAAAAAAATGGTTATGTCATTTTTTTAGTGCCGTTGTAACTTTGAACGGTCACTAAACGAACTGCGGTAAGTCAAGTATTACCTGTACTTTAGAGTTGGTTAACTCAAGCAATCTTTCTCCACAAACAGGGGAGTAAATGCCCAGGGTGAACAAAGCTGTGATTTACCTGTATTTTCTCCATTAATTTCTTGTTCTTCTGGGTCAGGGACTCGATCTGGCTCTGCAGGGTGGCTAAGAGCTCTTCAGTCGAGGCACTCAAGCTTTTTTTGGAGAGAAGCTCAGCTGTGGCTAAAAAAGAAAGGAAGGAGAAAGGAAGGAAGGAAGGAAGAAAGGAAGGAAGGAAGGAAAAAGATGCAGAAAAACAGATTAAAGCTGATGGAGAAGGCCCCGCCTGCGCCCAACCTTTCTGTTGTTAAGTGAGGCGTTTGTTAAGTGAGTTTTGCCCCGTTTTACGACGTCCCTTGCCACAGTTGTTAAGTGAAACATGGCAGTTGATAAGTCAGTAACCCGGTCATTAAGTGAATCCGGCTTCCCCCACTGACTTTGTTTGTCAGAAGGTCGCCAAAGGGGATTGCCTGAGCCCGGGACACCGCAACCGTCGTAAATATGAGACAGTTGCCAAGTGTCCCAATTTTGATCACGTGACTGTGGGGGATGCCGAAATGGCCGTAAGTGTGAAACACGGTCCTGAGTCCCTTTTTTTCAGTGCCGTTGTAACTTTGAATGGTCACTAAATGAACCGTCGTAAGTCGAGGTCTGCTTGTATTCTCCTCGGATACACCCTTGAGATACCCAGTGGGGGTGGTCACTAAGCAATACAGGTAGTCCTCAACCTACGACCACAATTGAGGGGGGGAGGTCTGAATTTCCATCGCCAAGCCAGATGGCTGTTCACTGAATCGCGCCCGGATTTCTGACTTTTTTTATGTCACAATTCTTAAGCGAATCTTGGTGGTTATTAAGTGCATACACGGTCGTTAAGCGAGTCCGGCTTCCTCCACTCACCGCTGCTGGTCAGGAGCTGTCTGGGAAGGTCAGAAACGGCCATCGGGTGACCCTGGAATCCTGCAACTGCTATAAATACACACGGAAGGTCAAGTGGCTAGATTTTGATCGCGGGACCTTAGGGATACTGCAGTGGTCGTATGTGCGAGGACTGATTGTACGAAGTCGCTTTTTTTCCACTACAGTTGTATTTCTGAACAGTCACTAAAAGAATGGTGGTAAGTAGAGGACCTTGCTCAATAGTAGCAACTGTGAGAGGGATCTCGGAGTCCTAGTGGACGATCACTTAAATAGGAGCCAGCCGTGTGCTGCAGCTGCCAAAAAGACCAACACAGTGCTAGGCTGCATTAACAGAGGGATAGAATCAAGATCAGGTGAAGTGTTAATACCACTTTACAAGGCCTTGGTAAGGCCACACTTGGAATACTTTATCCAGTTTTGGTCACCGCGATGTAAAAAAGATATTGAGACTTTAGAAAGAGTACAGAGAAGAGCAACAAAGAGGATCAGGGGACTGGAGGCTAAAACATATAAGGAAAGGCTGCTGGAATTGGGTCTGTCCAGTTTAATGAAGAGAAGGACGAGGGGAGACATGATAGCAGTCTTCCAGTATCTCAGGGGCTGCTCCAAAGAAGAGGGAGTCAAGCTATTCTCCAAAGTGCCTGAAGGCAGGACGAGAAGCAACGGGTGGAAACTGATCAAGGAGAGAAGCAACCTAGAACTAAGGAGAAACTTCCTGACAGTGAGAACAATTAACCAGTGGAACTACCTGCCTCCAGAAGCAGTGAATGCTCCAACACTAGAAGTTTTCAAGAAGAGACTGGACAGCCATTTGTCTGAAAGGGTACAGTGTTTCCTGCCTAAACAGGAGGTTGGATTAGATGACCTCCAAGGTCCCTTCCAACTTTTTTTTAAATAGATATTTTATTGGTTTTTAACTATAACAATCTCCTTCCAACTTTATTATTATTATTATTATTATTATTATTATTATTATTATTATTATTATTATTATTATTATTATTAATAGTAGTAGTAGTAGTAGTAGTAGTAGTAGTAGTAGTAGTAGTAGTAGTATAGAAGCAACCTAGAACTAAGGAGAAACTTCCTGACAGTGAGAACAATTAACCATTGGAACAACCTGCCTCCAGAAGTTATGAATGCTCCAACACTGGAAGTTTTTAAGAAGAGACTGGACAGCCATTTGTCTGAAACGGTACAGTGTTTCCTGCCTAAACAGGAGGTTGGATTAGATGACCTCCAAGGTCCTTTCCAACTTTTTTTTAAATAGATATTTTATTGGTTTTTAACTATAACAATCTCCAGTGCCTGGTGTACAGCGTGTTTTCTTGGTTTATATTTTAACAAGAAAAAAAGGACAGTAATAATTAATTAATAGTCAATAATGATTAAATTTGATAATTCCATAATTAATATATTAATAACACATTTCTTTGATCTTTCCTTCTCCCATTTGTATTTTCTTTCTTCAACCTTGTCTGAAATGGTATAGGGTTTCCTGCCTGAACAGGGGGTTGGACTAGATGACCTCCAAGGTCTCTTCCAATCTTATTATTATTATTATTATTATTATTATTATTATTATTATTATTA
>NW_015388385.1:106071-126116 GCF_001527695.2 Protobothrops mucrosquamatus
TGATAATGTTCCCTAGTTGGGTCATAAAATGTCTGCAAGAAAGCAGCCAAGCTCAGAGAGCACCACGGATCTCACAGTTCTCCTTCTCCTCCTCCCTTCCAGCACTGATAATGTTCCCTAGTTGGGTCATAAAACGTCTGCAAGAAAACAAGCAGACTCGGAAAGCACCAAGGACTTCCAGGCCTAAACAATTCCAAGTGACAGCCGCTTAAATAGGAGCCAGCCGTGTGCTGCAGCAGCCAAAAGGCCAACACAGTGCTGGGCTGCATTAACAGAGGGATAGAATCAAGATCACGTGAAGGGTTAATACCACTTTACAAGGCCTTGGTAAGGCCACACTTGGAATACTGCATCCAGTTTTGGTCACCACGATGTAAAAAAAGATGTTGAGACTCTAGAAAGAGTACGGAGAAGAGCAACAAAGATGATTAGGGGCCTGGAGGCTAAAACTATATGGAACGGTTGCTAGAATTGGGTATGTCTAGTTTAATGAAGAGAAGGATGAGGGGGGACAGGATAGCAGTCTTCCAGTATCTCAGGGGCTGCCCCAAAGAAGAGGGAGTCAAGCTATTCTCCAAAGTCCTCAAAGGCAGGACAAGAAGCAACGGGTAGAAGCTAACCAAAGAGAGAAGCAACCTAGAACTAAGGAGAAACTTCCTGACAGTGAGAACAATTAACCAGTGGAACTCCTTGCCTCCAGAAGCGGTGAATGCTCCAACAGTGGAAGTTTTTAAGAAGAGACTGGACAGCCATTTGTCCGAAATGATATAGGGTTTCCTGCCTGAGCAGGGGGTTGGACTAGATGACCTCCAAGGTCCCTTCCAACTTTATTATTATTATTATTATTATTATTATTATTATTATTATTATTATTATTATTATTATTATTATTATTATTTTAAAGGAACGGCTTGATCTTGGAAATATGCCTTCGGTACCTCGCATAACGAAAGCCGGCTTCGCAGCACCTCCAGTTCCTTCCTCAGACTTTCCTTCTCGTTTGCCGTCTCCGCCAGTCGGCGTTGAAGATCCTCTAACTGGGAGACGACAAAAAGAAAAAAAGAAAAACCAAGATTTTATTCCAATTGTGACGCTCGCCTGTTTGGGTGTCTGGTGAATTCTTGTGAACGGACAGGAACGGCCTCGATACGGAGTTACGGAGTTCCGCTGCAGGAGTCCTCGATGGGACTTCAACGTTACCGGCTAGTTGAGTTCAGGCAGGATGCTGGTCTAGACCAAGACAGGATGTGGAGTTTGTGGCTGGAAACTAGGAAAGGGGTCTTTGAATGTGCAGTTGGAAAGAGGCTTCAGGCCTACAGGTTCCCAATGAGGGGGTCAATCAATGTTTGGGTGTCCTTTATAGCCATTAGTCTTTCTTTCTTTTTCTCTTTCTTTCTTTCTTTTTCTTTCTTTCTTTCTTTCTTTTTCTTTCTTTCTTTCTTTCTTTCTTTCTTTCTTCCTCTTTCTTTTTCTTCCTTTCTTTTCTTCCTTCCTTCCTCCCTTTTCTTCCTTCCCTCCCTTTTTCTTTCCTTCCTTTCCTTTTTTTCTTCCTTTCCTTCTTTCCTCCTTCCCTCCCTCCCTCCTTCCTTCCTTTCCTTCCTTTTTCTTTTTCTTTCTTTCTTTCTTTCTTCCTTTCTTTCCTTCCTTCCATCCTTTCCTTCCTCTTTTTCTTTCTTTCTTTCTTTTTCTTTCTTTCTTCCTCTTTCTTTTCCTTCCTTTCTTTTCTTCCTTCCTTCCTCCCTTTTCTTCCTTCCTTCTCTCCTTTTCTTTCCTTCCTTTCCTTTTTTCTTCCTTTCCTTCTTTCCTCCTTCCCTCCCTCCCTCCTTCCTTCCTTCCTTCCCTTCCTTTTTCTTTCTTTCTTTCTTTCTTTCCTTCCTTCCATCCTTTCCTTCCTTCCTTTTTCTTTCTTTCTTTCTTTCTTTCTTTCTTTCTTTCTTTCTTTCTTTCTTTCCTTCCTTCCTTCCATCCTTTCCTTCCTCTTTTTCTTTCTTTCTTTCTCTTTCTTTCTTTCTTTCTTCCTCTTTCTTTCTTTTTCTTCCTTTCTTTTCTTCCTTCCTCCCTCCCTTTTCTTCCTTCCTTCCCTCCCTTTTTCTTTCCTTCCTTTCCTTTTTTTCTTCCTTTCCTTCTTTCCTCCTTCCCTCCCTCCCTCCCTCCCTCCTTCCTTTCCTTCCTTTTTCTTTCTTTCTTTCTTTCTTTCTTTCTTTCTTTCCTTCCTTCCTTCCTTCCTTCCTTCCATCCTTTTCTTCCTCTTTTTCTTTCTTTTTCTTTCTTTCTCTTTCTTTCTTTCTTTCTTTCTTTCTTTCTTTCCTTCCTTCCATCCTTTCCTTCCTTTTTTCTTCCTTCCTTCCTTCCCTCCCTCCCTCCCTCCTTCCCTCCTTGCAATTAGCAAGCAGCCGTTAGGCTCCTCGTCATGTTGTGGTGTGTGACATCATTGGGAGATCAACCCCATGCCTCTCGTCTTGTGTTCCTCTGCTCCAGAATAAGACTCACCTGCTTCTCCAGAAGAGGCAAAGAGCCATTTTGGATCTCCAGCTGCTCCCAGAGGCGAAAGAGGGAGGAAAAAAAAAAGAGGTAAAGTTCACTGCCAGGAAAATGTCTGGTTTATTGACCCATCTCTCGGAACCGCCCTCCCCGGTTCTGGATGACCAGGAAGTAAAATAAAGCATGGAATTAAATGCAGGAACCAAAAATTGATCATCAAGGCTCCTTGCAGGATCTATTTATTTAACGGTACGCTTTATGAATCCTTAGTAAGGCCCACACTTGGAATACAGCATCCAGTTTTGGTCACCACGTTACCCAAAAATGTTGAGACTTTGGGGGAAAAGTGCAAAGAAGAGCAACTAAGATGATTAAAGGCCTGGAGACTAAAACATATGAAGAACGGCTGCAGGATTTGGGTTTGGCCAGTCCAGGAAAAAGAAGAAACAGGTTTGACATGAAAGCAGGATTCCAGTATCTCAGGGGCTGCCCCAAAGAGGAGGGTGTTCTTCCCAGCCTATTGCCGTCCTTGTTAGAGGCACAAGGACCAAACCCCTGCTGATACAATAGGCTGGAAACTTTAAAACAAAACAAAATCCCTTTTATTTGGGTGACAATCCTGTCAATAAGTCCAAAACACAAACAGCAAACCTCAAGTCCAAAGGAAGGAAATAGTCCACAGGAACACGTTGCAAACAAGACGAAAAGACCAGGATTCCAAGAAGCACTTTGCAAACGGTTGCCTTCAGCAACCAGCAACGCCCACACCTCCCCTTTTTATACAGCAGTCCCAGGGCGTTGCCTCTCATTGCCTTCTCCTTTTACTTTGGAGTAGTTGCATAGACTGTTATTGTTTTTCTCTCGCTACTTGACGACGCCTGCGAGCATCAATTAGCACATCCAGGTGTGAGCCTTCCGAATGACTGAGTACGAGGAGTGTGTCGACTCGAAGTAGTCTTTGTGCTGACCTCCCCGGTCCGAGAAGTAGTTCGGCACTCAGGACATTAAGTAGTCTCGGAGGGAGACTGGGACTACCGGGGAGTTGCCGGAGGAGGTGGAGGAGGAGTCTAAGGAGTCACTCAGCTGTTGGGAACACAGGCTGGCACGGAATCACAACAGAGGGGGTCAACCTATTCTCCAAAGCACCAGAGGGCAGGACAAGAAACAATGGATGGAAACTCACCAAAGAGAGAAGCAACCTGGAATTAAGGAGAAACTTCCTAACCGTGAGGAAAAATTAGTGGAATAGCTTATCTTCAGAAGTCGCGGCTGCTTCATCACTCAAGGTTTTTAAGAAGGGACTGGACAGCCACCAGTCTGAAATGGCCTAGGGCAGTGGTGGTGAACCTATGGCACGGGTGCCAGAGGCGGCACTCAGAGCCCTCTCTGTGGGCACGCGCACCGTCACCCCAGCCCCACCTCCTCCCATGGCCCCCTCCTCACCAGCAGCCCCCTCCCTGGAGGAGAGTCACCCCTGGGCATGGCCCACATGAAGCAGCGCAGCCAAGGACATGGTAGCTGGGCAGCGGGGACAAGACCCTGCCCTTGCGTCCCGTCGCACGCAGATGATGCTGCAGGGCACGGGCAGAGGGCGCGGCCGCCATGGTGCTGCTGGGCTACCTGGGGGATCTGTGGTGGGCCACGGAGGTGGTGGGTGGCCCAGTGGGCACAGCGGAGCGGAGACAGGGGTGGGGTGGGGGAGTTTTTGGGCACTCGGTCTCTAAAAGGTTCGCCATCACTGGCATAGGGTCTCCTGCTTGAGCGGGGAGTTGGACTAGAAGACCCCCAAGGTCCCTCCCAGCTCCATTCTGATTGGTTGAAATCTTTATCCAGGGTGGTCTTCAAACACTCACTTCCTGTTTCTGTTTGTCCTGGAGCTGCTCCAATCCCCGGATCTTTTGGAGGAAGTGAGCCCTCTCCTGCCGCAGCTTGGCAATCTCCTCATAGGCATCCCGATCCTCCTAGGAATAGAAAAGGCAGTTGGGGAACGTAGTGTCAGTCCCCTCCTCTCTCTCTCTCTTTCCTCTCTCTCTTTTTCTTTCTCCTTCTCTCTCTCCCTCTTTCTCTCTCTCTTTCTTTCTCCTTCTCTCTTTCCTTTTCTCTCTTTCCTTTTCTCTCTCTCCTTTTCTTTCTCTCCACTCTCTCCTCTCTCTCTCTCTCTCCTTTTCTCTCTCTCCTCTCTTTTTCTCCTCTCTCTCTCTCTCTCCTTCTCTTTTTCTTTCTCTTTTTCTTTCTCCTTCTCTCTCTCTCCTTTTCTTTCTCTCCTTCTGTCTCTCCTCTCTCCTTTTCTCTCTTTCTCTCCTCTCTCTCTCTCCTTTCTCTCTTTCCTTCTCTCCCTCTCTCTTCTCTCTCCTTTTCTTTCTCTCCTTTCTCTCTCTTTCCTTCTCTCCCTCTCTTTCTCTCCTTTTCTCTCTCCTTTTCTCTCTCTCTCTCTTTCTCTTTCTCCTTCTCTCTCTCCTTTTCTTTCTCTCTTCTCTCTCCTCTCTTTCTCTCTCCTTTTCTCTCTCTCCTCTTTTTCTTTCTCCTTCTCTCTCTCCTTCTCTTTCTCTCTTTCTCTTTCTCTCTCTCCTCTCTCTCTTTTCTCTCTCTCTCTCCTTCTCTCTCCTCTTTTCTCTCTCTCTCTCTCTCTCTCTCTCTTTCTCTCTCTCTCTCTCTCCTCTCTCTCTCTCTCAGCCTGACCCAACTCACAGGGTTGTTCTTGTTGTAGGGAAAATAGCTGGAGGAACAGGTATTAGGTATGTTCGGCGTCTCGAGTTATTTATAACAAGTAATAAAGGTGAGATTAAAAAATAATTTTAAAATTTTAAAAAGAGACTCAGGCTGGCTGTTGGTGACTCCTTGGGGCTTGCAGTGATGTCATTATAAACACATCATCAGCGCCTCTTTTAACAGATTTAGCTGGAGCTTCTAAGAGGCAGCTTGTCAACCCATAGCTTTTTTGAAGTTGTGAATGGCGCCAGGGCAAAGTACAGGAAGTCTTCGACTTACAACAGTTTATTTAGTGACCGTTTGAAGTTATACTGGCGTTGAAAAAAAAGTGAATTATGGCCGTTTTTCACGCTAATCACTGTTGCATCGTTCCTCAGGATCATGTGATCAGAAGTCAAAGGCTTGGCAACTGGCATGTACCTAGGATGGTTGCAGCCTCCCAGGGGTCACGTGACCCCCTCTCGCGACCTCTTGACAAGCAAAATCAATGGGAAAAGACAGATTTACTTCACAATCCCATTACTTAGCAACTGCAATAATTCGCTTATCAACTGTGGCAAGCAAGGTCGTAAAATGGGGCAAAGTTCACTTAAAATCTGTCTCACTTAGCAATGAAAATTTTGGGCCCAATTGCGGTCGTAAGTCGAGGACTTCCTGTACAAGCCAACTTCGGTGGGTTTTTTTTTTCTGCTTTGTGTTTTGTTTTCTTAATTAAATTTCTCCGGGTTCCCGTTTCACCAAATATCCTAAAAGGCTAAAGGAATAGAACAGAATGTAGGATAGAATAGAATAGAATAGAATAGAATAGAATAGAATAGAATAGAATAGAATAGAATAGAATAGAATAGAACAGGCTGGAATGGAATGGAATGGAATGGAGTGGAGTGGAGTGGAATAGAGCAGAAATAGAATAGAATAGAATAGAATAGAATAGAATAGAATAGAATAGAATAGAATAGAATAGAATAGAATAGAATTATAGGATAGGATAGGATAGGATAGAATTTAGAATAAAATAGAATAGAATAAAATAGAATAGAATTTAGAATAGAATTTAGAATAAAATAGAATTATAGAATAGAATAGAATAGAATAGAATATAGAATAGAACAGAATAGAATAGAATAGAATAAAATAGAATTTAGAATAGAATAGAATTTAGAATAGAATTATAGAATAGAATATAGAATATAAAATATAAAATAGAATAGAATAGAATAGAATAGAATAGAATATAGAATATAGAATATAAAATATAAAATAGAATAGAATAGAATAGAATTATAGAATAGGATAGGATAGAATTTAGAATAAAATAGAATAGAATAAAATAGAATAGAATTTAGAATAGAATAGAATAGAATTATAGAATAGAATAGAATATAGAATAGAACAGAATAGAATAGAATAAAATAGAATTTAGAATAGAATAGAATTTAGAATAGAATTATAGAATAGAAGATAGAACATAGAACATAAAATATAAAATATAGAATAGAATAGAATAGAATAGAATAGAATAGAATAGAATAGAACAGTGATGGCAAATCTTTTAGAGACCGAGTGCCCAAAAACCGCCCCCCCACCCCCGTCCCCACTCCGCCCTGCCCACTGGGCCACCCACCACCTCCACGGCCCACCACAGATCACCCAGACAGCCCAGCAGCGCCATGCTGGCCATGCCCTCCACCCGTGCCCCACAGCATCATCTGCACGCAATGGGGCACAAGGGCGGAGTCTTGTCCCCGCTGCCCAGCTACCATGTCCTTGGCTCCACTGTTTCGTGTGGGCCGCACCCAGGGGTGACTCTCCTCCGGGGGGGGCTGCTGGTGAGGAGGGGGCCGTGGGGGGAGGCGGGGCTGGGGAGACGGTGCGTGTGCCCACAGAGAGGGCTCCGAGTGCCGCCTCTGGCACCCGTGCCATAGGTTCGCCACCACTGGAATAGAATAACAAGAGTTGGAAGGGACCTTGGAGGTCTTCTAGTCAACCCCCTTCTCAAGCAGGAAACCCTATACCATTTCCACCTTCCAGAATGCTTTCCCACTTTCTAGTGGAGCCAAGAGCCCTGGATATCCCAGTCAGCCCCCCCTTCCACTCCCCCATGTCAGAATGGTGCCTTTTCAGCCCAAGGGACGCGTGGGCTCCCCCATCTCTTTCTTTAGGGGACAATCTGGGCACAGGAGCCCCTCGGCCTCCTACCTGGTTGGGGCTGCTGTTGGGGGGCGGGGGTGCCTTCCGCTTCCTTGGACTGTTGCTCTTCTCCTTGCAGAGAGACTGTCGGGAGGAAGATGCCTGAGGATGGAGAGAAGCAGGAGGGCGGAGGGAGGGAGAGGAAGACGGGAGAAAAAGGAGGGAGGGAGGAAGAAAAAGGAAAGGGAGGGAGGGGGAAGGGGGAAAGAGAAGGGGAGGGGAGGAAGGAAGAGAGGGCAGGGGGAAGGGAAAAAAGAGGGAAGAAGGGAGGGAGAGAGCAAGAGAAGGGAGGGGGAGGAAGGAAGAAAGGGAGGACGGGGAAGGGGAAAAGGAGGGAGGGAGAGAGCAATGGGGAAGGGGGAAGGGAGAAAGGGAGGGAAGAGGGGGGAGAAGGGAGGGATGGAGAATGGAGAAAGAAGGGAGGGAGAAAGAGAAAGGAGGGAGGGATGGGGAGAAAGAGGAGGGAGGGAGAGGGAGGGGAGGGAGCGCGAGAGGAGAAAGAAGGGAGGGAGAAAGAAGGGAGAGAATGAGAAAGAGAAAGGAGAGAGGGAAAAAGAGAATGGAAGGAGGGAAAGAGGGAGGGAGGGGGAGAAAGGGGAAGGAGAAAGAGAAGGGAGGGAAGGATGGGGAGAAAGGAGGGAGGGAGGGAGAGAAGGGAGGGAGGGAGGAGAGGGGGACAAAGGGAGGGGAGGGAGGGAGAGGAGAAAGAAGGGAGGATGAAAGAGAAGGGAGAGGGAATGAGAAAGAGAAAGGAGAGAGGGAAAAAGAGAATGGAGGGAGGGAAAGAGGGAGGGAAGGGGAGAAAGAGAAGGGAGAGGGAGGGGGATGAAGGGAGGGGAGGGAGGGAGAGAGAGGAGAAAGAAGGGAGGGAGGAAGAAAGAGAAGGGAGGGAATGAAAAAGAGAAAGGAGAGGGAAAAAGTGGAGGGAGAGAAAGAGAGAGGGAGGGGGAGAAAGAAGGGAGGGAGAAAGAGAAGGGAGAATGAGAAAGAGAAGGGAGAGAGGGAGGGAAGAGGGGAGGATGAAGGGAGGGGAGGGATGGAGAATGGAGAAAGAAGGGAGGGAGAAAGAGAAGGGAGAATGAGAAAGAGAAAGGAGAGAGGGAAAAAGATTAGGGAGGGAAGGAGGGAGGGAGGGAGGGCAAGGACGTGGGCCGAGGGAAAGGGGGAGGGAGGGGGAAGGGAGGGAGGGAGGAGGATTAAGACCGGATCTCCCACCTGCTGCTGCTGCCGCCCGGGAGTCCTTTTGGGTGGGGAAAGATTACCTGAGAAGACAAGTTGGCTGATTCTTCCTCTGCAAAAAAGACAAAAACATCAAAGGGATATTTCAGGTCAGAACGGCTGGCAAGCAGGCCTCCAATTTGGGGCGTGGGGGGGTTGACCCCGGGCCCCTGGGAAACAGCCCCCAAACAGCCGGATGCCTAAACTAGGGGAAGGGGCTTATGGAGACCCCCCCTCATTGCTGGGAGGTCTGTCAGGGGTCTCCAACAAGATGCCACTTAGGATAGGAACATACCAGGGCTTTGATTACAGCTTATTTACAGGTGAGGGAGGGGCTGGAAACCCGGTTAGTTAGAGTCTGGTTAGTTTTTCGCTTGCCGAGGAGAAGAAGGCAACAGACCGGGATGGAACTGCTAGACAGGCAGTCCTCGACTTACGACCACAATCGAGCCCAAAATTTCCGTTGCTAAACGAGACCCTCGTTAAGCGAGTCGTGCCCCGCTTTACAGCCTGTCTTGGCCGAAGTTGTTAAGCGAATCATTGCAGGGGTTAAGTTCGTGAGGCGGTTGTTAAGTGAATCTGGCTTCAGTCAGAAGTTCGCAAAAGGGGGATCGCGTGAACCCCCCGGGGACGCCGCAACCGTCATAATCGTGAGTCGGTCCCCCAGCGTCTGGAATTTCGATCACGTGACCACAATAGCCGTTCAATCTGAAAAACGGTCGTCAGTCCCTTTTTTTCAACGCTGTTGTAACTTCAAATGGTCACTAAACAAACGGTTGTAAGTCCGGGACGACCTGGATAAGGCATCCTCTTGTCTTCTCACACCCTTAAGAGGGCAGAAAAAGAAGCAGGGACTTGACACTAGGCTAGTCCTCAACTCGCAACCATAACTGAGACCAGAATTTTAATTTTAACGTTAAGTCATGACGGTCTTAGGTCGAGGTACCCAGAGCCGATTTTACCACCATTTTTAATGCATTCATGAAACGAACCGTGTGGTTGTAAGTCTGAATCAATTTTGCAGAAAAACGTCACCTGTCACAGTTCCATGATGGTGGGAGGATGCAACCAGTCGTAAATGTGAGCGGGGAGGGCAAACATCCAAAATGTGGTCACATGGTCAGTGACATTTTACGACATCCCAAAGTGCTTTACAAGCCATAAATCGCCCTTTGTGAGGCCATTCCTTAAACAATCGAACATACATCATAAATACATCATAAAGAGACTTTAGGGACTGTTGGGGTAGAGCAGGGGTCTTCCAACTTGGCCCTTTGATGACTGGTGGACTTCAACTCCCAGAATTCCTCAGACAGCCATTTTGATGAAACTGCAGGCTTGGATCCAGACCAGGGGTCTTCAAACTTGGCCCTTTGATGGCTGGTGGACTTCAACTCCCAGAATACCTCAGTCGGCCATTTTGATGAAACTGCGGGCTTAGATCCAGATCAGGGGTCTTCAAACTTGGCCCTTTTATGACTTGTGGACTTCAACTCCCAGAATTCCTCAGACAGCCATTTTGATGAAACTGCGGGCTTGGATCCAGACCAGGGGTCTTCAAACTTGGCCCTTTTATGACTTGTGGACTTCAACTCCCAGAATACCTCAGTCGGCCATTTTGATGAAACTGCGGGCTTGGATCCAGATCAGGGGTCTTCAAACTTGGCCCTTTTATGACTTGTGGACTTCAACTCCCAGAATTCCTCAGCCAGGCACGCGTGCCTTGCTGAGGAATTCTGGGAGTTGAAGTCCACAAGTCATAAAAGGGCCAAGTTTGAAGACCCCTGGGGTAGAGTCCCTGACAGTAGAAACTGCCAGCCAGTAAAATACAGCTAGTCCCCGACTTACAACAGTTCATTTAGTGACCGTTCAAAGGTACAATGCCACTGACTTAGTAGCGTTGTTCACACTTAACGCCCGTGGCAGCATCCCCACGGTCAGTGTTCAGACGCTTGGCAACTGACTCATATTCGGCTTTTAATTATTGTATTTGTATTGTAGTTTTTATGAGGCTGTTAGCCGCCCTGAGTCCCATGAGGAGAAGGGCGGGGTATAAATTAAATTAATAAATAAATAAATAAATAAATATTCAGGACAGTGGCTGTGTCCCAGGGCCTGAGCCCTGGGGGCGCAGTGGTTAGGATGCAGTACTGCAGGCTAATTCTGCGGAGTGCCAACTGCCAGCACTTTGGCAGTTCGGTCCTGATGGGCTCAAGGTGGACTCAGCCTTCCGTCCTTCCGAGGTCGGTAAAATGAGGACCCAGATTGTTGCAGGCAAATAGGCTGACTCTGTAAACTGCTTAGAGAGGGCTGGAAAGGACTGCTAAGAGCTATATAAGTCTAAGTGCCTATTCTATTCTATATTCTATTTTCTAGTCTATTTTCTATTCTAGTCTATTTTCTATTCTAGTCTATTTCTATTCTAGTCTATTTTCTATTCTAGTCTAGTCTATTTTCTATTCTAGTCTATTCTAGTCTATTTTCTATTCTATTCTATTTCTATTCTATTGTATTTTCTATTCTATATTCTATTTTCTATTCTATTTTCTATTCTATTCTATTTTCTATTCTATATTCTATTTTCTATTCTATTTTCTATTCTATTCTATTTTCTATTCTATTTTCTATTCTATTTTCTATTCTATTCTATTTTCTATTCTATTTTCTATTTTCTATTCTATTTTCTATTCTATATTCTATTTTCTATTCTATTTTCTATTCTATTCTATTTTCTATTCTATTTTCTATTCTATTCTATTTTCTATTCTATTCTATTCTATTTTCTATTCTATTTTCTATTCTATTCTATTCTATTTTCTATTCTATTTTCTATTCTATATTCTATTTTCTATTCTATTTTCTATTCTATATTCTATTTTCTATTCTATTTTCTATTCTATTCTATTTTCTATTCTATATTCTATTTTCTATTCTATTTTCTATTTTCTATTCTATATTCTATTTTCTATTCTATTTTCTATTCTATTTAATCAATTCTATTCTAGTCTATTTTCTATTCTATTCTATTTCTATTCTGTTCTGTATTCTATTCTATTTTCTATTCTATTCTATTTTCTATTCTATATTCTATTTTCTAGTCTATTTTCTAGTCTATTCTATTCTAGTCTATTTTCTATTCTATTCTATTTCTATTCTATTCTATATTCTATATTCTATTCTATTCTATTTTCTATTCTATTCTATTTTCTATTCTATTCTATTTTCTATTCTATATTCTATTTTCTAGTCTATTTTCTAGTCTATTTTCTATTCTATTTAGTCTATTCTATTCTATATTCTATTCTATTTTCTATTCTATTTTCTATTCTATTTTCTATTCTATTTTCTATTCTATTCTATTCTTTATTTTCTATTCTGTTCTATTTTCTATTTTCTATTCTATATTCTATATTCTATTCCATTCCATTCTATTCTATATTCCAATTCCAATTCTATTCTTTTGAATTCATTTCTAATTCTATTCTTTCTATCCCATTCTACTCTAGACTCTTGGTGACACAGTTGTTAGAATACAGTATTGCATGGTGACTCTGCTCACTGCCAGCAGTTCGATCCTGACCCACTCAAGATTGACCCATCCTTCCGAGTTTGGTAAAAGAAGGACCCAGATTGTTTGGGGGGCAAGAGGCTAACTCTATAAATCGCTTAGAGAGGCCTGTAAAAGCACTATGAAGTGATATATGTGCTATTGCTAACTATCATCTATCTATCATATCTCTCTGTTTACCTATCTCTATTTTCTGTCTATCTACAATATCTATCTATCACTGTCTATGTCAAGCCTGACTCGACTCCATAGTTGCCTACAACGGCGTTCGCTCGCAGCTTTGCCAAACAGTGGTGGGAGGAGGGAGGTGAATTCCTAAGAGCGAGAGGAAGAGACTATGGAATGCAAGTGAACCGTCAGTTGTCGGGGAGATGTTATCTACCAAGGCCGAGTGATGAAGAACGTTTTGACCGGAGTAGACAGTTTTTCCCAAAGCAATAGAACTTGGTGGTTTCTTGCAGATGTTTCACGACACCCAGTGCACTAATGATGTTACCTAGCTGGGTAATATAACGTCTGCAAGAAAACAGTCAAGCTCAGAGAGCACCAAGGACCTTGGATGTGAAAAGTCCTTCAAGGGGTCAACGCAAGGGGAGAAAGCCCACCTCCAATCCAGCTGAAGGACATTGTGAGTGTCTTCCTGGCCAATCCAGACTTCTCTTTGAAGGACCCTGTCCCAATTCCTCCGGGGAAGCCAGCAAACCCTCTTCCTTCAACAGGACTAGCCTCAGGGAAGCAGAGCTGGGGTCTTACCGCTGGCCCAAGAGTGGCGTTGGGCAGCCTCTTGGAGATAATGTTGAATGAGGGCATTGCCCATCGCGGCTCCGTAATGCGCGGCATCGCGGCCCGTGGCATCGATGAGGCCGACCCGTGCCCCCCCGTGGATGAGCGCCTCAACTGTCTCCACACTGCCATTCTCACACGCCACCATCAGGGCTGTTCTGAAGCAAAGAGAGGCACCGTCACTCCGAGGAGAGGACCTCAAGGTTGGTATTACAGAAGTAACTCTCAAAATGCTACCAAGTGTTAGTCATTGAATACTTTGAAAACTTCTTGAGACTGTCCAGTTTGTTACCTAGTTTGGTCATGAAATGTCTGCAAGAAAACCACCCAGCTCAGAGAGCACCAAGGACCTCACAGCCTTCCTCTTCCTCCTCCTCCTCTTCTCTCCTCTCTACAATCTCCACCCCCTTCTAGCACTGATATTGTTACCTAGTTGGGTCATGAAATGTCTGCAAGAAAANCCCCCCCCCCCCCCCCCAGTTTCCTCACCGGCCTTTCTGGTCTCTGGCGTTAACGGCAGCTCCGCGGTGTAGTAAGTAGTGGCAGAGCTCCGGGTGGTTCATCCTGGCGGCCAGCATGAGAGGGGTCACCCCATCCTGGCAGGAGAAAGCGGGGGAAACAATGCCCGGTCAGTTAAAAACATCTTTGCCTTCGTCATAGCAAGTTCATCGCCACTGGGTGGGAAGCATCCACTCGGACGCTCTCCTTCCTTCCCTTGAAGGGGCTGCTTATGGGAGGCAGGAGGGGAAGGCAGGACAGGAGGAGGAGGAGGAAGGAGGAGAAGGAGAAAAGAGGAGAAGGAGAAGAGGAAACGGGAGGAAGGAGAGGGAAAGGAGAAGAGGAAGGAAGGAAAAGGAGAAAAGGAAACAGGAGGAAGTGGAGGAGGAGAAAGAGGAGGAGGAGAGAAAAAGACAGAGAAGAGAAGGAGAAGAAAGTAAAGGATGAGAGAAAACAGGAGGGTATGGAGGAGGAGGAGGAGGAGGAGGAGAGAAAGAAAAGGAGAAGAGGAAAGGAGAAGGAGAAGAGAAACAGGAGGAGGAGGAGGAGGAGGAGAGAAAGAAAAGGAGAAGAGGGAAGAGAAGGAGGAGGAGAAAAGGAAACGGGAGGAGGTGAAAGAGGAAATAGAAGAGGAAGAGGATAAGGAGAGAGAAAAAGACAGAAGAGAAGGAGAAGAAAGTAAAGGATAAGAAAAAACAGGAGGGTATGGAGGAGGAGGAGGAGAGAAAGAGAAGGAGAAGAGGAAACAGGAGGAGGAGAAGGAAGAGAAAAGGAGAAGAGGGAAGAGAAGGAGAAGGAGAAAAGGAAACGGGAGGAGGTGAAGGAGGAGAAGGAGGAGGAAATAGAAGATGAGGAGGAGGAAAAGGAGAGAGAAAAAGACAGAGAAGAAGAGAAGGAGAGGAAAGTAAAGGATGAGAGAAAACAGGAGGGTATAAAGGAGGGGGAAGAGAAGGAGAAGAGGAAAGAGAAGAAGAAGAGGAAACAGGAGGGAGAAGAAGGCCAAAAAGGAGAAGAAGAGAAGGAGAAAAGGAAACAGGAGGAGGAGGAGGAGGAGGAGGAGGAGGAGGAAATGGAAGAGGAGGAGGAGAGAAAAAAAGACAAAGAGAAGAAGAGAAGGAGAGGAAAGTGATAAGAGAAAACAGGAGAGTATGGAGGAGGAGAAGCAGGAGGAGGAAAAGAGGAGAAAGTGATACAGAAGGAGAAGGTGGGAAGGAGAAGAGGAAAGAGAAGAAGGAGAAGAGGAAACAGGAGGAAGAAGTGAAAGAGGAGGAGGAGGAAAAGGAGAGAAAAGAGAAGAAAGACAAAGGAGAAGGAGAGGAAAGGATAAGAAAAAACAGGAGGAGGAGGAGGATGGGAGAAGGAGGAAATGTAATTTTTTTTTTTACAAATTACACACCTGTCATGGTTTCGACTGATGAAAAACTCTTTGAAGAACTTTGAGGCACTGTTTACCTTAAAGAATCTTTCTTCGAGTGGCATGGCATCGGCAGGGACACGGTCGAAGCCGAAAATCTGGATTCCCCTCCCCTGAGCCCATAGTATCAAAGCACCATTCCCTCCTCCGATTTGCAGTCATAGCTCACATTCCCCAATTAGCTTGAAATGCAGGCCTTCCCTCCAGTTCTCCAACCCACCACTTCTTTTCATCTCTTGTTCCAAACAACCTTGAATCACACATTACTACGGTCTTGTTATTTCTCACTAATTCCCATCCACGTTCTTCCTCCTCCCCCCTCCCCTAGTATCATCTAATTCTAACTCAATCCTTTCATTCGGTTGGGAGAACAAAAGAAGGAAAAATGAAGGGACGCCAGAAATGGGCCAAGCTGAGCCTGAACGGGCCAGGATGGAGGTCGGGTTCTTACCTGGTCCTTGGTGTTCAAAGAAGCCTTGAAGTCACAAAGAATTTCCAAGCAAGAGATAGACCCATGGATGGCTGGAAAGATTAAAAATAAAAAGAGGGCAAAAGAGACACTTTCTTAACGGGAACGGTCTTTCACCGCAAGACAAACCAAACGAGAATCCATGCAGCTTCACTGACAATCGCCGGGATCCTTTTGTAAGATTTACCTGAAATTTACAACTTCCTGTTCTCTTGAGCAGGGCTTTTCAACCAGTGGTACGGGTACCACCTGTGGTACATTGGCACCTGGCAGGTGGTACGCGACCATCCTAGAAAAGTGGTAGCGGGGGAGGGGAATGGGCTGAACCGGTGGCAGCACCGCACAAGTCTGAGCGAGAGACGGCTGGAGCTGCAGGGCTGTCAGGGCTCAGCGGAAGCGCCAGGATCAGTGCCGCTTTCCAGCTGATCAGCGCTTCTTCGGGGCTGTCAGGGCTCAATGGAAGCGCCAGGATCAGCGCCAGGCTCCAGCTGGAGCTCGGCGCTGATCCTGGTGCTTCTGCTGAGCCCAGAAGCAGCTCCGATCAGCCGGAATGTTGCAGCATCTCCAGGGTCTTGTGATTTACATTCAGATGCTTGGCAACTGATTCATATTTATGACGGTCACAGTGTCCCAGGGTCATGTGAAGTGACCAAAACCTGCTGCAACCACCCAGCAGACGGGGGGGGAATAAAAACCAAACACCCCCCACCCCACCCCCGCTGCCAATCCTCAACAGAAATGCTCACAACAATGAAAACCTCGGACAGGAGGAAGAGCGCCGCCGGGCGGGCAGGCAGGTGTCTTGCTCGGCTGTGGCTTGGGGGGCCCTTTTTTCAGTGCCATTGTAACGTCAAACAATCACTAAGCGAACTGTTGTAAGTCGAGGACGACCTGTACTTCATCACTTTTTTCCTCTTTTTTTTTTGGTCATCAAGTTTTTGACACCATGCTAGGCGACTGGTGGTACTCGGATGTTGCCATATCCTAAAAGTGGTACAATGGGTGAAAAGGTTGAAAAGCCCTACTCTTGAGTACGGACAGTCCTCCACTTACGACCGCAACGGAGTCTCAATTTTATGCTGCGAGGCGAGGCATTCGTGAAGCGCGTTTTGTCCCACTTTACGACCTTCCTTGCCAAAGTCGTTCAGTGAATGACTGCAATTATTCTGTTAGTAAGCCAGTTGTTAAATGAATCTGGCTTCCCCCCCACACACTGACTTTGCTTGTTGGAAGGTCGCAAAAGGGGATCACGGGAGCCTCCCAGGACTCCGCAACCGTCATAAATATGAGACAGTTGCCAAGCGTCTGAATTTTGATCACGTAATCACGGGGGATGCCGCAATGGTCCTAAGTCTGAAAAACAGCCATAGGTCACTTTTTTCAGCACCGTTGTAACTGTGAACAGTCACTAAATGAACGGTTGTAAGTCGAGGACTACCTGTGCTGTGGGTTTTAAACTTCAAGGGGAAGGATGCGACTTCCAGGCCTAAACAATTCCAAGTGACAGCCGCTTATGTATGAGCCAGCCGTGTGCTGCAGCTGCCAAAAAGGCCAACACAGTGCTGGGCTGCATTAACAGAGGGATAGAATCAAGATCACGTGACGTGTTAATACCACTTTACAAGGCCTTGGTAAGGCCACACTTGGAATCCTGCATCCAGTTTTGGTCACCACGATGTAAAAAAGATGTTGAGACTTTGGAAAGAGTACAGAGAAGAGCAACAAAGATGATTAGGGGACTGGAGGCTAAAGCATATAAGGAACGGCTGCTGGAATTGGGTATGTCTCATTTAATGAAGAGAAGGATGAGGGGGGACAGGATAGCAGTCTTCCAATATCTCAGGGGCTGCCCCAAAGAAGAGGGAGTCAAGCTATTCTCCAAAGCACCTGAAGGCAGGACAAGAAGCAACGGATGGAAACTCATCAAGGAGAGAAGCAACCTAGAACTAAGGAGAAACTTCCTGACAGTGAGAACAATTAACCAGTGGAACAACCTGCCTCCAGAAGTGATGAATGCTCCAACACTGGAGGTTTTTAAGATGAGATTGGACAGCCATTTGTCTGAAATGGGATAGGGTTTCCTGCCTGAGCAGGGGGTTGGACTAGAAGACCTCCAAGGTCCCTTCCAACTCTTGTTATTCTATTCTATACATTATACTGCATTGGTGAGGCCACACTTGGAATAGTGTGTCCAGTTTGGGTCACCATGATAGAAAAAAGATGGTGAGACTCTAGAAAGAGTGTGGAGAACTTACCTGCATGGTGGAGTGCTGTCCTTCCCTGGCTATCGGCTACATCAACGGGGCAGGAAGACTTAGAGGCGAGAGAGAAAAACTGAGCGTCAAAAATTCAATGAAAGTTGGATTCTGACGTTTATTTATTTGGGAGTAACCCTGATCAGAATAAGAGAAGTTTGCAAAGATTTCAATGTTACCTTCCTCCCAGTGCAGGAAATTAGACAGATGTCACCATCTTTTTTCTCCTATCTTCTCCATGGCCTTCTGGAATTGCTCTAAATTTTAAATAAAGTCATCTTTCTCTCAGTTCTCCCCAAAAATGTTAAATCCTTTTCCATCTCTCTATCTATAACTTGTGCCTTACTTTCCAAAACTTCCACTTTATCCATAATTTAATTCTCCAGCCATTCCAACCAAAGATTCTTCAATCTTCTTAAACTTAAACTTAAACTTGAACTTGAACTTAAACTTAAACTAAGGAAAAACTTGCTAACAGTGAAGAGAATTAACCAGTGGAACAGCTAGCCTCCAGAAATCGTGGGTGCACCAACACTGGAGGTTTTTAAGAAGAGACTGGACAGCCACTTGTCTGAGACAGTATAGGTTCTCCTGCTTGAGCAGGGGGCTGGACTAGAAGACCTTCAAGGTCCCTTCCAACTCTCTTATTCTATTCTATTCTATTCTATTCTATTCTATTCTATTCTATTCTATTCCAGTCTAGTCTAGTCTAGTCTAGTCTATTTATTCCATATTCTATTCTATTCTATTCTATTCTATTCCAGTCTATTCTATTCTATTCTATTCTATTCTATTTATTCCCTATTCTATTATATTCCATTCCATTCCATTCCAGTCTATTCTANTCTTCTTCTTCTTCTTCTTCTTCTTCTTCTTCTTCTTCTTCTTCTTCTTCTTCTTCTCTCCTCTCTACAATCCCCATCCCCTTCTAGCACTGATAATGTTACCTAGTTGGGTCATGAAATGTCTGCAAGAAAACCACCAAGTTCAGAGAGCACCAAGGACCCCATCGTCCTGCTCCTCCTCCTCCTCCATCATTCTGCAAGCTCCACTCCTATTAAGCACTGATAACGTTACCTAGTCTGTTAATGAAACGTCTGCAAGAAAACCACCCAGCTCAGAGAGCACCAAGGACCCCCACAAGAGGCGATTTCTACAAGAAAAGGCTTGGCCTGTGTCCCATCAGCCCAGTTCAAAATTTGGACAGGAAGACATTTCTGAGGGACTTAGATCCCTTTACTATAAGATCCGAAGCCTATCTCCTCAGGTGTGGATTTCATCCTTGGTTCCCTGCAGCTTCTGAAGAGCGAGTTCACCGGAGGATCTCGAGGTGTTTCCAAAGCTTAACATCCCGGCACGGACCAGTTGGACAATTCGAGAAACAAACTGCAGCCGTCGCCCCCGGAAAATCTTTTTTAAAAAGACGGCATTTATCCAGTGGTGGGATTCAAATAGGGGAACAACCGGTTCTCTGCGTGGATGCAACTTCCGGAAGTCCATTCTGGACCTAGGCCACAAAAAATTAGCTACCGGTTCTGCCGAAGTGGTGCGAACTGGCTGAATCCCACCACTGGAGGAAGGGAAATATTTGATGAGGAAGGAAGGAAGGAAGATATTTGATGGGGAAGGAAGGACAGAAAGAGGAAAAGAAGGAAGGAAGAGAGGGAGGGAGGCAGTGGTGGGATTCAAATAGGGGAACAACCGGTTCTCTGCATGGATGCCGCTTCCGGAAGTCCGTTCTGGACCTAGGCAACAAAAAATTAGCTACCGGTTCTGCCGAACTGGTGCGAATTGGCTGAATCCCATCACTGGAGGAAGGAAAGTATTTGATGAGGAAGGAAGGAAGGAAGGAAGGAAGGAAGGAAGGAAGGAAGGAAGGAAGGAAGGAAGGAAGATATTTGATGGGGAAGGAAGGACAGAAAGAGGAAAAGAAGGAAGGGAGAGAGGGAGAGAGGGAGGCAGTGGTGGGATTCAAATAGGTGAACAACCATTTCTCTGGGTGACTGCCACTTCCGGAAGTCTATTCTGGGCCTGGGCCACAAAAAATTAACTACCGGTTCTGCCAAACTGGTGCAAACCGGCTGAATCCCACCACTGGGTTGATAGATATAGATAGATAGATAGATAGATAGATAGATAGATAGATAGATAGATAGATAGATAGATAGATAGATAGATAGATAGATAGATAGACAGACAGACAGACAGACAGACAGACAGACAGACAGACAGACAGACCTAGATGAGATAGATAGATAGATAGACAGACAGACAGACAGACAGACAGACAGACCTAGATGATTGATTCAATGGTAGGATTCAAATAGATGAACAACCGGTTCTCTGTGTCGATGCTGGTTCCGGAAGTCCATTCTGGGCCTGAGCCACAAAAAATTAGCTACCGGTTCTGCCGAACTGGTGCGAACCGGCTGAATCCCACCACCGCATTTATCCAGTTAG
>NW_015388385.1:126136-137129 GCF_001527695.2 Protobothrops mucrosquamatus
AGACAGACAGACAGACAGACAGACAGACAGACCTAGATGATTGATTCAATGGTAGGATTCAAATAGATGAACAACCGGTTCTCTGTGTCGATGCTGGTTCCGGAAGTCCATTCTGGGCCTGAGCCACAAAAAATTAGCTACCGGTTCTGCCGAACTGGTGCGAACCGGCTGAATCCCACCACCGCATTTATCCAGTTAGTACATGCATAGTACCCATCCGGTTATTGTGTGAACTGCATAGAATCTCACAGTTGCAATGGATATCAACACAATACTGTAAATAAGTACAGGCAGTCCTCAACTTACGACCGTTCGTTTAGTGACCGTTCGGCACTGGAAAAAGTGACTGAGGACCGTTTTTCACACTTACGACCATTCTTGCAGCATCCCCCGTGGTCACGTGATCGAAATTCAGAGGCTCGGCGACGGACTTTGCTCGTCGGAAGGTCGCAAAAGGGGATCACGTGACTCCCGAGGGACACGGCCACCGTCGTAATTACGAGTCGGTTGCCCAGCGTCCAAATTACAATCCCGTGACCGTGGGGGGATGCTGCAAAGGTCGTAAGTGTGAAAAATGGTCCTAAGTCCCTTTTTCCAGTGCCGTCGTAACTCCCAAACGGTCACTAAACGAACTGTTGTAAGTCGTAACGAGGTTGGAGCATCGTGTCACGTGGAACGAGAGAGACAAACGCCTGGCCTCCCCCCCCCCCAGTTTCCTCACCGGCCTTTCTGGTCTCTGGCGTTAACGGCAGCTCCGCGGTGTAGTAAGTAGTGGCAGAGCTCCGGGTGGTTCATCCTGGCGGCCAGCATGAGAGGGGTCACCCCATCCTGGCAGGAGAAAGCGGGGGAAACAATGCCCGGTCAGTTAAAAGCATCTGTGCCTTCGTCATAGCAAGTTCATCGCCACTGGGTGGGAAGCATCCACTCGGACGCTCTCCTTCCTTCCCTTGAAGGGGCTGCTTATGGGAGGCAGGAGGGGGAGGAAGGTGGAGAAGGAGAAAAGAGAAGAAGGAGGAGAGGAAAAGGAGGAAAGAGAAGAAAAGGAGAAGAGGAAGGAAGGAGAAGGGGGAAAGGAAGCGGGAGGAAGTGGAAGAGGAGGAGGAGAGAAAAAGACAGAGAAGAGAAGGAGAGGAAAGTAAAGGATGAGAGAAAACAGGAGGTATGGAGGAGGAGGAGGAGGAGAGAAAGAGAAGGAGAAAAGGAAACGGGAGGAGGAGAAGGAGGAGGAAATGGAAGACGAGGGGGGGAAAGAAGAGAAAAAAGACAGAGAAAAAGAGAAGGAGAGGAAAGTAAAGGATGAGAGAAAACAGGAAGATATGGAAGAGGAGGAGGAGAGAAAGAGAAGGAGAAGAGGAAAGAAGAAGGAGAAGAGGAAACAGGAGGAGGAGGAGGAGAAAAGGAGGGAAGAGAAGGAGAAGGAGAAAAGGAAACGGGAGGAGGTGGAGGAGGAGGAGGAGGAGGAGGAAATAGAAGACAAGGAAAAGGAGAGAAAAAAAGACAAAGAGAAGGAGAGGAAAGTAAAGGATGAGAGAAAACAGGAGGATATGGAGGAGGGGGGGAAGAGAAGGAGAAGAGGAAAGAGAAGAAGGAGAAGAGGAAACAGGAGGAAGGAGAAGAAGGCCAAAAAAGTGAAGAGGAAAGAGAAGGTGAAAAGGAAACAGGAGGAGGAGGAGAAGGAAGAGAAAAAAGATGAAGAGAAGAAGGAGAGGAAAGTAAGGGATAAGAGAAAACAGGAGGCTATGGAGGAGAAGAAGCAGGAGGAGGAAAAGAGGAGAAAGAGTGATACAGAAGGAGAAGGTGGGAAGGGGAAGAGGAAAGAGAAGAAGGAGAAGAGGAAACAGGAGGAGAAGGAAATGGAAGAGGAGGAGGGGAAAGGGAGAGAAAAGAAGAAAGAAAAGAGAAGGGAAGAATGAGAAAGAAAGGAGAAGACAAAGCAAGAGGGGAAGGAGAAGGAAAAAGGAAACAGGAGGAAGGGAAGAAGGAGGAAGTGGAAGAGGAGGAGGAGGAAAAGAAGAGAAAAGAGAAGAAAGACAAAAGAGGAAAGGATAAGAGAAAACAGGAGGAGAAGGAGGAGGAGGAGGATGGGAGAAGGAGGAAATGTAATTTTTTTTTTTACAAATTACACACCTGTCATGGTTCCGACTGATGAAAAACTCTTTGAAGAACTTTGAGGCACTGTTTACCTTAAAGAATCTTTCTTCGAGTGGCATGACATCGGCAGGGACACGGTCGAAGCCGAAAATCTGGATTCCCCTCTCCTGAGCCCATAGTATCAAAGCACCATTCCCTCCTCTGATTTGCACTCATAGATCACATTCTCCAATTAGCTTGAAATGCAGGCCTTCCCTCCAATTCTCCAACCCGCCACTTCTTTTCATCTCTTGTTCCAAACAACCTTGAATCACACACTACTACGCTCTTGTTATGTCTCACTAATTCCCATCCACGTTCTTCCTCCTCCCCCCTCCCCTAGTATCATAAAATCTAACTCTAAGAGTAACGCCCAAGTTAAGGGAAATGGCTGCATCTCCACATGTTGTCAAAGCAAGAACATTCGAGGTTAGCAGCGTTGACAACACCCTTTCGATAGCCTTTCAGGGGCCAATCAGAATCACAGCTTGTGGGCCTAGGGAGTTAAGTCAATCTTTTCATCTGGTTGGGAGAACAAAAGAAGGAAAAATGAAGGGACGCCAGAAATGGGCCAAGCTGAGCCTGAACAGGCCAGGATGGAGGTCGGGCAGACTCTTACCTGGTCCTTGGTGTTCAAGGAAGCCTTGAAGTCACAAAGAATTTCCAAACAAGAGATAGACCCATGGATGGCTGGAAAGATTAAAAATAAAAAGAGGGCAAAAGAGACACTTTCTTAACGGGAACGGTCTTTCACCACAAGACAAACCAAACGAGAATCCATGCAGCTTCACTGACAATCGCCAGGATCCTTTTGTAAGATTTACCTGCAATTTACAACTTCCTGTTCTCTTGAGCAGGGCTTTTCAACCAGTGGTACGGGTACCACCTGTGGTACATTGGCACCTGGCAGGTGGTACGCGACCATCCTAGGAAAGTGGTAGTGGGGGAGGGGAATGAACTCAACCGGTGGCAGCACCGCACAAGCCTGAGCGAGAGACGGCTGGAGCTGCAGGGCTGTCAGGGCTCAGCGGAAGCGCCAGGATCAGCGCCAGGATCCAGCTGGAGCTCAGCGCTGATCCTGGTGCTTCTGCTGAGCCCAGAAGAAGCGCCGATCAGCCGGAATGTTGCAGCCTCTCCAGGGTCTTGTGATTTACATTCAGATGCTTGGCAACTGATTCATATTTATGACGGTCACAGTGTCCCAGGGTCATGTGAAGTGACCAAAACCTGCTGCAACCACCCAGCAGACGGGGGGGGGGAATAAAAACCAAACACCCCCCCACCCCACCCCCGCTGCCAATCCTCAACAGAAATGCTCACAACAATGGAAACCTCGGACAAGAGGAAGGGCACCGCCGGGCGGGCAGGCAGGTGTCTTGCTCGGCTGTGGCTTGGGGGGCACTTTTTCAGTGCCATTGTAACTTCGAACCGTCACTAAGAGAACTGTTGTAAGTCGAGGACGACCTGTACTTCATCACTTTTTTCCTTTTTTGGGGGGGGGTTTTGACCCCTTGCTAGGCGACTGGTGGTACTCGGATGTTGCCATATCCTAAAAGTGGTACAATGGGTGAAAAGGTTGAAAAGCCCTACTCTTGAGTACGGGCAGTCCTCCACTTACGACCGCAATGGAGCCTCAATTTTATGCTGCGAGGCGAGGCATTCGTGAAGCGCGTTTTGTCCCACTTTACGACCTTCCTTGCCAAAGTCGTTCAGTGAATGACTGCAATTATTCGGTTAGTAAGCCAGTTGTTAAATGAATCTGGCTTCCCCCCCCCCACACACACACTGACTTTGCTTGTTGGAAGGTCGCAAAAGGGGATCACGGGAGCCCCCCAGGACTCCGCAACCATCATAAATATGAGACAGTTGCCAAGCGTCTGAATTTTGATCACGTAATCACGGGGGATGCCGCAATGGTCGTAAGTCTGAAAAACAGCCGTAGGTCTGTGAACGGTCACTAAATGAACGGTTGTAAGTCGAGGACTACCTGTGCTGTGGGTTTTAAACTTCAAGGGGAAGGATGCGACTTCCAGGCCTAAACAATTCCAAGTGACAGTTGCTTAAATAGGAACCAGCCGTGTGCTGCAGCTGCCAAAAAGGCCAACACAGTGCTAGGCTGCATGAACAAAGGGATAGAATTAAGATCACATGAAGTGTTAATACCACTTTACAAGGCCTTGGTAAGGCCACACTTGGAATCCTGCATCCAGTTTTGGTCACCACGATGTAAAAAAGATGTTGAGACTCTAGAAAGAGTACAGAAAAGAGCAACAAAGATGATTAGGGGACTGGAGGCTAAAACATAGAAGGAACAGTTGCTGGAATTGGGTATGTCTAGTTTAACGAAGAGAAGGACGAGGGGGGACATGATGGCAGTCTTCCAGTATCTCAGGGGGTGCCCCAAAGAAGAGGGAGTCAAGCTATTTTCCAAAGCAGCTGAAGGCAGGAGAAGAAGCAACGGATGGAAACTAACCAAGGAGAGAAGCAACCTAGAACTAAGGAGAAACTTCCTGACAGTCAGAACAATTAACCAGTGGAACAACCTGCCTCCAGAAGCGGTGAATGCTCCAACACTGGAAGTTTTTAAGAAGAGACTGGACAGCCATTTTTCTGAAATGGTGTAGGGTTTCCTGCCTGAGCAGGGGGTTGGACTAGAAGACCTCTAAGGTCCCTTCCAACTCTTGTTATTCTATTCTATACATTATACTGCATTGGTGAGGCCACACTTGGAATAGTGTGTCCAGTTTGGGTCACCATGATACAAAAAGATGGTGAGACTCTAGAAAGAGTGCGGAGAACTTACCTGCATGGTGGAGTGCTGTCCTTCCCTGGCTATCGGCTACATCAACAGGGCAGGAAGACTTAGAGGCGAGAGAGAAAAACGTAGCGTCAAAAATGCAATGAATGTCGGATTCTGACATTTATTTATTTGGGAGTAACCCTGATCAGAATAAGAGAAGTTTGCAAAGATTTCAATGTTACCTTCCTCCCAGTGCAGGAAATTAGACAGATGTCACCATCTTTTTTCTCCTATCTTCTCCATGGCCTTCTGGAATTGCTCTAAATTTTAAATAAAGTCATCTTTCTCTCAGTTCTCCCCAAAAATGTTAAATCCTTTTCCATCTCTCTATCTATAACTTGTGCCTTACTTTCCAAAACTTCCACTTTATCCATAATTTAATTCTCCAGCCATTCCAACCAAAGATTCTTCAATCTTCTTAAACTTAAACTTAAACTTGAACTTGAACTTGAACTTAAACTTAAACTAAGGAAAAACTTGCTAACAGTGAAGAGAATTAACCAGTGGAACAGCTAGCCTCCAGAAATCGTGGGTGCACCAACACTGGAGGTTTTTAAGAAGAGACTGGACAGCCATTTGTCTGAGACAGTATAGGTTCTCCTGCTTGAGCAGGGGGCTGGACTAGAAGACCTTCAAGGTCCCTTCCAACTCTCTTATTCTATTCTATTCTATTCTATTCTATTCTATTCTATTCTATTCTATTCTATTCTATTCCAGTCTAGTCTAGTCTAGTCTAGTCTATTTATTCCATATTCTATTCTATTCTATTCTATTCTATTCCAGTCTATTCTATTCTATTCTATTCTATTCTATTTATTCCCTATTCTATTATATTCCATTCCATTCCATTCCAGTCTATTCTATTTATTCCATATTCTATTCTATTTATTCCATATTCTATTCTATTCCATTCCAGTCTATTCTATTTATTCCATATTCTATTCTATTTATTCCATATTCTATATTCTATTCTATTTATTCCATATTCTATTCTATTCTATTCTTCCATTCCTATTTCTATTCTATTCTATTTATTCCATATTCCATTCCATTCCATTCTTCTTTTACATCCTTTTTTTAAATTCCTGCCAATCCTTCTTCCACTTTTTGAAAGCAGCCAAGCTATTGGCAACCGATTACAATCCTCTTCTTGCCAATTTCTTCAAAACATTTTCTGCAATAAATCTGGTGATTTATTCAAACACAGGGCAGATCACTTCAAAGGACAGAGAGGCACGTAGAATAAGTTTTAAAGTTTTTTTAAAAAAATTAAAAGACGTCCTGGAAAAAAGCGAATAAGACAAAGTTTAAAAAAAAATAAAATTAAAAGATGTCCCCGAAAAAAGCCAACACGAAATCCTGCCTGTATGATCTGAGAAAATACTTGCAAGACAAGTAGTCCTCGAATTACGACCGGTAATGGATCCTGCCCATCAGAGTCGTGAGTCATGACGATTGTAAATCAGATCACCCGTGGGTGACTGCAAAGATTTTAGACCTTTTTTAACTGCAGCCGTTAAGTGAATGTGACAGTCGTTAAGCGAGCCAATGGTTCGCCATGGGCCGGTTTTGCCGAAAACAAGAAGTAAACACCGTTTTGGAGCAAAACCATCATAAAAGGCAGTCATGTCACCGTATGACACTGCAAACGATCATAAATGTGGGTCGGTTGCTGAGCATCCAAAATAGGATGCAACCTTCAGAAAAGCAGTAGCTGTCAGAACTTTGAAACCATTTTGTAAGTATGTCCTAAAAGTGCTTTTTCAACTGGACTCTTGTTTTTCTTTGAAGATGTTTCGCTTCTCCTCCAAGAAGCTTCTTCAGCTCTGACTGGATGGCGGAGAAGGGAAGGATTTATACTCCTTGCAGACAGCTGGTCATTTGCATCCTTTTGGAGAGTCGTTGAGGCCACTTGGAGGTTTACCTGTGTCCTCAGGGTCACCTGAGTGGTGCAAATGGGTGTGGAGCCTTCTTGGCTGCAGGATGTTTTCTGCCCTGGCTCTCTTCACTGTGGAAGACGGGCGCAGGCTGTTGGGGAGGAGTCTTTGAGGACACAAACCTCCAAGTGGCCTCAACGACTCTCTAAAAGGATGCAAATGAGCGGCTGTCTGCAAGGAGTATAAATCCTTCCATTCTCCCACCATCCAGTCAGAGCTGAAGAAGCTTCTTGGATGAGAAGCGAAACATCTTCAAAGAAAAACAAAGAAGTCCAGTTGAAAAAGCACTTTTAGGACAACCATGAGCTGGATGACTGTGAATCTCCATGGACATGTTGTAAGTACATCCTAAGATAGGGGTAGGCAACCTTGGCTCTTTTATGACTCGTGGACTTCAACTCCCAGAATTCCTGAGCCAGCCATGCTGACGGGAAAGGGAGAAGTTTCCAAGCTGAGACATGCTAGCTCAGGAATTCTGGGAGTTGAAGTCCACGAGTCATAAAAGAGCCAAGGTTGCCTACCCCTGACCTAGATTATAGATAGATAGATAGATAGATAGATAGATAGATAGATAGATAGATAGATAGACAGACAGACAGACAGACAGACAGACAGACAGACAGACAGACAGACAGACAGACAGACAGACAGACCTAGACCAGGAGTAGGCAACCTTGGCTCTTTTATGACGTGTGGACTTCAACTCCCAGAATTCCTGAGCCAGCCATGCTGAGGGGACAGGGAGAGGTTTCCAAGCTGAGCCATGCTGGCTCAGGAATTCTGGGAGTTGAAGTCCACGAGTCATAAAAGAGCAAAGATTGCCTACCCCTGACATAGATAGATAGATAGATAGATAGATAGATAGATAGATAGATAGATAGATAGATAGATAGATAGATAGATAGATAGATAGATAGATAGATAGATAGATAGATACTGTAGATAGATAGATAGATGACAGATAGATAGATAGATAGATAGATAGATAGATAGATAGATAGATAGATAGATAGATAGATGATAGATAGATAGATAGATGATAGATAGATAGATAGATAGATAGATAGATAGATAGATAGATAGATAGATAGATAGATAGATAGATGATAGACAGACAGACAGACAGATACACCTAGATCAGGGGTAGGCAACTTTGGCTCTTTTATGACTCGTGGACTTCAACTCCCAGAATTCCTCAGCCAGCCACGCTGAGGGGAAAGGGAGAGGTTTCCAAGCTCAGCCATGCTGGCTCAGGAATTCTGGGAGTTGAAGTCCATGAGTCATAAAAGAGCCAAGGTTGCCTACCCCTGGGCTAGGAGGTCTTTTGTAACTGTAACAGTTGCTACGTGACCGGTCATAATTCGAGCACTGTCTATAAGCCCAACTCCAGGATGTTTTTAGTTAAACCAAGAATACAGGTAGTCCTCAACGTACGGCCACCACTGCGCCCCATATTTCCGTTGCTAAGCCAAACAGTTGTTAAGTGAATTTTGCCCCATCTAACAACCTCTTTTGCCATCGTTGTTAAGTGGATCCTCACACCTGTGAAGTTAAAGGAATCTCGCTTCCCCGTTGACTTGGCTTGTCAGAAGGTCACAAAAGGGGATCACGTGACACACACACACACCCTGGGACACTGCAACCATCACAATTATGAGTCAGTTGTCAAGTGTCTGTGATCGTGGATTTGCTGCAATGGTCATGTGAGAAACGGTCATAAGTCACGTTTTTTTCAGTGCCGTTGTAACTTCAAAGGGTCACTAAATGAACTGTCGTAAATCGAGGGCTACTTGTATAGGTAATTCTCAGCTAGGGACTTCTGGGAGTTGAAGTCCACAAGTCTTCAAGTGATCTAACCTATCAATAACAAGGAGCTTCCAAAGCCCCAGGGAGAAGAAGTCGAGAGAAACTCAAGATGGCAGCCATGCAACTGGTGCCACGCCCCTTCTGATACATGCCACGCCCTCTGAATACCCCTGGTGCCATCTTTGGAGCCTTTAAGCATCCATCTCTTACCTGCAACAACTTGCTGACACACTGGGGATGGCCGTGTTTTGCCGAGAGATGCAATGCGGTGTGACCTACAGTGGAGAAGATCAGAACAGGGGAAACATTAGAACAGAACAGAACAGAATAGAATATGTGGAATGGAATGGAATGGAATGGAATGGAATGGAATAGGATAGGATAGGATAGGATAGGATAGGATAGAAAATGTAATGTAATGTAATGTAATGTAATAGAATAGAATAGAATAGAATAGAATAGAATAGAATAGAATAGAATAGAATAGAATAGAATATGTGGAATGGAATGGAATGGAATGGAATAGAATAGAATAGAATAGAATAGAATAGAATAGAATATGTAGAATGGAATGGAATAGAATAGAAAATGGAATGGAATATAGAATAGAACAGAATAGAATATAGAATATAGAATATAGAATATAGAATAGAATATGTGGAATGGAATGGAATGGAATAGAAAATGGAATGGAATATAGAATAGAATAGAACAGAACAGAATAGAATAGAATATAGAATATAGAATATAGAATATAGAATATAGAATATAGAATATAGAATATAGAATATAGAATAGAATAGAATATGTGGAATGGAATAGAATAGAATAGAGAATAGAAAATGGAATGAAATAGAGAATAGAATAGAATAGAATAGAATAGAATAGAATAGAATAGAATAGAATAGAATAGAATATAGAATATAGAATATAGAATATAGAATATAGAATAGAATATGTGGAATGGAATGGAATAGAAAATGGAATGGAATATAGAATAGAACAGAACAGAATAGAATAGAATATAGAATATAGAATATAGAATATAGAATATAGAATATAGAATATAGAATATAGAATATAGAATAGAATACAATATGTGGAATGGAATAAATAGAATAGAGAATAGAAAATGGAATGAAATAGAGAATAGAATAGAATAGAATAGAATAGAATAGAATAGAATAGAATAGAATAGAATAGAATAGAATATGGAATGGAATGGAATAGAGAATAGAATAGAATAGAATAGAATAGAATAGAATAGAATAGAATAGAATAGAATAGAATAGAATATGGAATGGAATGGAATGGAATAGAGAATAGAATAGAATAGAATAGAATAGAATAGAATAGAATGGAATGGAATGGAATGGAATAGAATAGAATATGGAATGGAATGGAATAGAAAATAGAATAGAATAGAACAGAACAGAATGGAACAGAACACGGAAGGGATCGTGGAGGTCATCTCACCTGAACCGTCGGTGGTCAGAGCGTCCGCCCCGTGGGCCAGCATCACCTCCAAGCAGCCCACGTTTCCCTTCGTGGCACAAAGGTGAAACCTGCAAGAGGAAAATGAACTCCTGGGGACCGGTGATAGCCAGGGGGGACCCCATGAGAGCAGTCCTCGACTTACAACCACAGGGGAGCCCAACGTTCCTGTTGCTAAGCGTGACATTGGTTAAGCAACTTTTGCCCCAGCTTAACGACCTTTACGGCCACGCTTGTTAAGCGAATCGCTGCGGTCGTTAAATGAGTTGCATGAGTGAAACTGGCTCCCCCCGTTGGCTTCGCTTGTCAGAAGGTTGCAAAAGGGCATCGCGTGACACACACACACACCCCGGGGACGCCGCGGCCGTCATAAATAGGAAGCAGTTGCCAAGCGTCTGAATTTTGATCATGGGGACGCTGCGAGGGTCGCAAGTGCAAAAAACGGTCATAGGTCCCTTTTTTCCAGCATCGTAACTTTGAGCGGTCACTAAACAAACGCTTGTTAAGTCGAGGACTATTTGTACACCCAGGGGCCTACAGGAGAAAGCAGGGATGGGCAACCTTGGGGGTGTCACCCCTCCCTAGAGTCCTGGACTCAGTGGGAAAGTCGGGGCAGGGCCCAGGTGATGGAGATCCGCAGGTGAGCAGGAGCTGCCCCTCTCTACAGCCAGGTAAACCCTTCTCGGACACCCAAGGGGGAGGAACTGCCATTCATCCAGGCTTAGCCAACCTGGCTTCAGCAGGGAGCAGGCCTCGGCTGACCCTCTGCAGGCCCCAAAACTAAGCAGGACTATTATTTGGATGGGAGACCACCAGGAGGCTAGAG
>NW_015388385.1:137167-143804 GCF_001527695.2 Protobothrops mucrosquamatus
AAGGAAGGAAGGAAGGAAGGAAGGAAGGAAGGAAAAGTAAATAGATGAGAAAGGAAAGGGGAAGGGAGAAAGTTGAGGGAGGGACAGATGGAGGAAGGAAAAAAGTGAGTGAAAAACTGAGAAAGAGGAAAGGAAAGGTAGAAGGGAGATGATTATGGAAATTAAAGGAGAGGAGATAAAAGAAGGAAGGAAGGAAGGAAGGAAGGAAGGAAGGAAGGAAGGAAGGAAGGAAGGAAGGAAGGAAGGAAAAGTAAATAGATGAGAAAGGGAAGGGAGAAAGTTGAGGGAGGGACAGATGGAGGAAGGAAAAAAGTGAGTGAAAAACTGAAAAAGAGGAAAGGAAAGGAAAGGTAGAAGGGAGATGATTATGGAAATTAAAGGAGAGGAGACAAAAGGAGGAATTAGGAAGGAAGGAAGGAAGGAAGGAAGGAAGGAAGGAAGGAAGGAAGGAAGGAAGGAAGGAAGGAAGGAAGGAAGGAAGGAAGGAAAAGCAAATAAATGGGATGGGGAAGGGAAGAAGTTGACGGAAGGACAGATGGAGGAAGGAAAAAAGTGACAAAGGCAAAACTGAGAAAGAGGGAAGAAAGGGGAAAGGAAAGGAACTAAATGGATGAGAAAAGGAAGGGAAGGTTTCCAAAAGGGAAGGGGGAGGAGAAACAGAAGAAAGGAAATGGGGGAGGGGAAGGAAGGGAAGGGAAAGAAAGGGAACGGGGAAGGGATGGGGAAGGAGAAGAGGAGGGGAGGAAAGGCTTACGCTGATTTCCCCTCCATGTCCAGCTTGGTGGGCACCAAGCTCTTCCGGAGCAGGAGAGAGGAGACCCGGTCCGCATCGTTCATCTCCACCGCCTGCAGCAGCTTCTCGTCATTCTTGTTCCAGTCTTGGCTCTGAAAACCAACAGGACCACCAGTTGGGGACAGGCAAGGCCTATGACTTCTTCCCTCTCCTTCCCAGCCCATCCAACGTGGAAGACCCAACGAAGCTTCTCCATCTGACAAGCAACTGGAGGACTGGAGGCTAAAACATATGAGGAACGGTTGCTGGAATTGGGTATGTCTAGTTTAACGAAGAGAAGGACGAGGGGGGACATGATAGCAGTCTTCCAGTATCTCAGGGGCTGCCCCAAAGAAGAGGGAGTCAAGCTGTTCTCCAAAGCGCCTGAAGGCAGGATGAGAAGCAACGGATGGAAACTAATCAAGGAGAGAAGCAACCTAGAACTAAGGAGAAACTTCCTGACAGTTAGAACAATTAACCAGTGGAACAACCTGCCTCCAGAAGCGGTGAATGCTCCAACACTGGAAGTTTTTAAGAAGAGACTGGACAGCCATTTGTCCGAAATGGTGCAAGGTTTTCTGCCTGAGCAGGGGGTTGGACTAGATGACCTCCAAGGTCCCTTCCAACTTTATTATTATTATTATTATTATTATTATTATTATTATTATTATTATTATTATTATTATTATTATTATTATTATTATTATTATTATTATTATTTATCTCAGGAAACAGCCTCTGCCAAGGAGACTCCTAGAAAGAATATATTTGACACGTATGTTCAGATACGCTGATTTTTTTTTTCCAAGCTCTCAACATCTTTTTGGTCACCCTATCGCAAAAAAAGATGTTGAGAGTTTGGAAAAAAGAATTCAGAGAAGAGCAGCTAAGAGGATAATAATAATAATAATAATAATAATAATAATAATAATAATAATAATGATGATGATGATGATGATGATGATGATGATGATGATGATGGTGGTGGTGGAAGGGACCTTGGGGGATCAAAGGCCTGGAGGCTAAAAGATACAAAAAACGGCCGCGGGACTTGGGTCTGGCTAGTCTAAACCAGGGCTTTTCAACCTGTGGTACGGGTACCACCTGTGGTACATTGGCACCTGGCAGGTGGTACGCGACCATCCTAGAAAAGTGGTAGTGGGGGAGGGGAATGAGCTGAACCGGTGGCAGCACCGCACAAGCCTGAGCGAGAGATGGCTGGGGCTGCAGGGCTGTCAGGGCTCAGCGGAAGCACCAGGATCAGTGCCGCTTTCCAGCTGATCGGCGCTTCGGGGCTGCCAGGGCTCAGTGGAAGCGCCAGGATCAGCACCAGGCTCCAGCTGGAGCTCAGCGCTGATCCTGGTGCTTCTGCTGAGCCCTGAAGAAGCACCAATCAGCTGGAAAGCGGCACTGATCCTGGCGCTTCTGCTGAGCCCTGACAGCCCTGCAGCTCCAGCCGTCTCTCGCTCAGGGTTGTGCGGTGCTGCCACCGGTTCAGCTCATTCCCCTCCCCCGCTACTTTTCTAGGATGTTCGCGTACCCCCTGCCAGGTGCCAATGTACCACAGGTGGTACCCGTACCACTGGTTGAAAAGCCCTGCTCAGGGTCACCTGAGTGGTGCAAATGAGTGTGGAGCCTTCTTGGATCTGCTGAAAGGACCGTGTTGTAGACTGGAGATAGATGATGTCCTATCCCTCCCCCTCTGTTGAGGGAGGGCTGTTCAGTTTTGACCTAGATGGCCTTTTGGACCCCTCTTTCAAACCAACGGTTCTCTCCGTCCAAAATGTGGACTCTGCTGACTTCGAAAGATCAGCCTTCGTCTTTCAATTGCAGATGGACCTCTGAATCTCGTCCGGATGGGTTTGTTCTCCTGTGTCGGTGGCGGCGAACCTATAACACGGGTACCAGAGGCGGCACTCAGCACCCTCTCTGTGGGCACACGTGCCGTTGCCCCAGTCTTGCCTCTTCCCATGACCCCCTCCTCACCACCAGTCCCCCTGGAGGAGAGTCACCCCAGACCGTGGCCCACGTGGAGCAGCACAGCCAAGGACATGGTAGCAGGGCAGCGTAGACAAGACTCTGCCCTCATGCCCCATTGCGCACAGTTGATGCTGCGGGGCGCGGGCAGAGGGCGTGGCCGCCATGGTGCTGCTGGGCTGCCTGGGCGATCTGCGGCGGGCCCTGGAGGCAGTGAGTGACCCTGCGGGCAGGCGGGGTGGAGGCGGGGCAGAGCGGGGGCGGGGACAGTTTTTGGGCACTCGGTCTCTCAAAGGTTCGCCATCACTGTCCTACATTTGTGAAGCGGTTGTTTTGTTTCCCCAGTGTACAGATCTGCACAAGGCTCACTGCATTGTATAAATCAGTGATGGCGAACCTTTTAGAGACCGAGTACCCAAAACCCGCCCCACTCCACCCCTGCCCTCGCTCCACCGTGCCCGCTGGGCCACCTGCCACTTTCACGGCCCACCGCAGATAACCCAGGCAGCCCAGCAGCGCCATGGCGGCCACGCCCTCTGCCCGTGCCCCGCAGCATCATCTGCGTGTGATGTGCGTGGCGCAAGGGCGGAGTCTTGTCCCCGCTGCCCGACTACCATATCCTTGGCTGCGCTGCTTCGCGTGGGCCATGCCCGGGGGTGACTCTCCTCCGGGGGGGCTGCTGGTGTGGACGGGGCCGTGGGAGGAGGCGGGGCTGGGCGACGGTGTGTGTGTGCCCACAGAAAGGGCTCCGAGTGCCGCCTCTGGCACCCGTGCCATAGGTTCGCCACCACTGGTATAAATCCTTCCCTTCTCCACCATCCAGTCCGAGCTGAAGAAGCTTCTGGGAGGAGAAGCGAAACAAGAAGAACATCCAAAGAACAAACGAGAAAGTCCAGTTGCCTCCTGGAAAAAAAAACTTCTGCAAAGCTGCCCAAATGCTGCATTGGTGTCTTCTGGAGGTCGAGGAGTCAAGATCAGGCTGAAGGAGAAATTGTTTCCACTCCAGCGGCTTTTGCAAATCCAGCCACCGCACGGGGTTTTTTTCCACCAGTCGGAAAATTCCACTCTTCCTGCATTCAACCTTCCCACAGCCGGGGGCGGCTTGGCTGTTTTAGAATCCTCTTCTGGCATTCGCTCAGAAGATGCAACGCACCCCTTTCCTTCGGCCTGACCTACCTCGCAAGGCTGCAAGTGGAAACGGGGAAGAGACATGAAAAAGGCAGAGAGAGAGAGACACACACACACACACACAGAGTCTTACCGACATTAAAGCGTTCTGGACTGCATTGACAAGAAGCAAGAAAAGGGAGAGGGGGGGACTTTAACTCCGAGAAATGTGGAGCAAATATTCTTAGAAAGAGGGGACAGGGTGGCGAATCGGACCGGGCAGGTTGAGAACATCCCAAGAAAAGCCGAAATTCAATTTTAAGTGTTGCAAGGGTTTTAAACCGGGATGGAAACTCAGTCTAGAGGGTTGATGTTGGCTGGTGAAGTGACCTTGACCTCTCCTGATGGTTAGAACAATTAACCAGCGGAACTACCTGCCTCCAGAAGCTGTGGGTGCTCCAACACTGGAGGTTTCCAAGAAAAGATTGGACAGCCGCTTGTCTGAAATGGGATAGGGCCTCCTGCTTGAGCAGGGGGCTGGACTAGAAGACCTCCAAGGTCCCTTCCAGCTTCTATTCTATTCTATTCTATTCTATTCTATTCTATTCTATTCTATTCTATTCTATTCTCTATTCCAATATCTATTCTGTTCTATTCCAATATCTATTCTATTCTATTCTATTCTATTCTATTCTATTCTATTCTATTCTATTCTATTCTATTCTATTCCATTCTATTCTATTCTATTATCTATTCCAATATCTATTCTGTTCTATTCCAATATCTATTCTATTCTATTCTATTCTATTCTATTCTATTCTATTCTATTCTATTCTATTATCTATTCCAATATCTATTCTGTTCTATTCCAATATCTATTCTATTCTATTCTATTCTATTATCTATTCCAATATCTATTCTGTTCTATTCCAATATCTATTCTATTCTATTCTATTCTATTCTATTCTATTCTATTCTATTCTATTCTATTCTATTCTATTCTTCTTTTACATCCTTTTTTTTTAATTCCTGCCAATCCTTCTTCCATTTTTTTAAAGCAGCCAAACTTTCAACTCTGTGATTCTGTTCTGTGTCTAGAATGGTATAGGGTCTCCTGCCTGAGCAGCGGGTTGGACTAGAAGACCTCCAAGGTCCCTTCCGTTATTCCATTAACACGTCGTCTCTGAGCCAAGCCTACCTCACTGGGTCGTTGTGATGATAACAGTGGGAGGGAGGGAATCAGGCAAACAGACAGGCATCCTTCACAGCATGAAAACGGACAGATGTCCTTAAAAGCACAAGGGAAACAGACAGACATCCTTTGACAGGGATATCATGCTAAATAGAAAACACGAGAGTTCTCTTGAAACCTCCGGATGAAGGTGATATTCTTCTTCATCATCATCATCATCTTCCTCTTCATCATCCCTCGTGAAGGAGGAAGGCTATGCATGAGTTACAGCCGTTGCAAAATACTCCTCAGCAGTTTTAAAGCTCATTCTTCACAGCACAGCTGGAACCCTTCTAGAGCGCCAGGAGAGGTGAGTGGATGATGGGTACGGGCTTCGCCGCCCTCTGTGCATGCACAGAGTGCCAACGGCCCTCCTCTCCTGCTTAACAGCCCCCCCTTCCCCTAGCCTCGGTTCCTCGCAATAGAGAAAAATCTAGTTCAGCTGCTTGGAAAGCAGCACACGTACACACACACACAAACACAGGCGCACACTCACAAGGACCTGGCTGGCGAGATGGGGAATGAGGTTGGTGCAAAGGCAGCAGAGACGGGCTGTGTGTGTGGGTGGGGGGCAGGCTATCAGAAGGAAAAGAAGCAGGGAGGGAGGGAGGGAAGGAAGGAAGGAAGGAAAGAAGGAAGGAAGGAAGACAACAGAGGTGCAGAACATACCACGAAGGGGGAGGCGGCGCAGAAGCAAATCTGCTTCATGGTTCCTCCGAGGAAGTAGCGGGTCGCCATCCATCCGACCTGTTTGCCCCCCAGGTCTGGTGCAGAAAGAGGAGTAACCAAAGGGGAGATGCTCGGGGGGCGGCTGCCGCTGGTTGCAGATGGAGGCAAAATGGTCCAAGTAGCTCAGCTGCACCAGCACACAAAGGCCCTGGGGCACAGTCGCGTGGGAGCAGCGCCCTCTAGTGGCTGAAAGAAGACTTGGGCGGTGTGCCTCGGTGTGTTTGTGTGTGTGTGTGTGTGTGTGTGTGCGCCAGGCCCACGCAACCCCCCTCCCCCAGCTCTCCTCCCTGCCTTCTCCCTGCCCTCAAATCCGTCCACATCAAGGCTTGATCGGAATACGGCTGGAAGGGACCTTGGAGGTCTTCTAGTCCAACCCCCTGCTCAAGCAGGAGACCCTACTGAAATGTCTGAAATGGTATAGGTTCTCCTGCTTGAGCAGGGGGCTGGACTAGAAGACCTTCAAGGTCCCTTCCAACTCTGCTATTCTATTCTATTCTATTCTATTCTATTCTATTCTATTCTATTCTATTCTATTCCGCATTCCTTATTCCATTCCATTCCATATTTTATTATATTCTATTCCATATTACATTCCATTCTATTATATTATTCCTATACCATTTCAGACAAGTGGCTGTCCAATCTCTTCTTAAAAACATCCAGTGATGGAGCACCCACAACTTCTGTAGGCAAGCTGTTCCACTGGTTAATTATCCTCACTGTTAGGAAGTTTCTCCTTGGTTCTAGGTTGCTTCTCTCCTTGATTAGTTTCTTGTCTTGGAGAAATGGTTGAGCCCCCCCTCTTATTTTTTTTTTTTTAT
>NW_015388385.1:143904-153902 GCF_001527695.2 Protobothrops mucrosquamatus
TAAAAATCCTCCCTAGGCCAGGCCCGCTTGTTGGAAAAGCCATGTCTTGAGGGCGCGGCGGAAAGTAAGGAGATCCGGAATAATCCGGATCTCGGGGGGTAGTTCGTTCCAGAGGGCAGGGGCACCCACAGAGAAGGCCCTCCCCCTGGGGGTCGCCAGCCGACATTGCTTGGCCGACGGCACCCTGAGGAGACCCACTTCTTTGTGGCAGCCCCCCAAATACTGGAATACTGCTATCATGTCACCCCTGGTTCTTCTTTTCTCTAGACTGGCCAAACTCAAGTCCTGCAGCTGTTCCCTGTATGTTTTAGTCTCCAGGCCTTTAATCATCTTAGTTGCTCTTCTCTGAACTTTTCCCAAAGTCTCAACTTCTTTTTTGTAATGTGGTGACCAAAACTGGATGCAGGATTCCAGGTGCGGCCTTACTAAAGCTTTATAAAGTGGTACTAATACTTCACATGATTTTGATTCTATGCCTCTGTTTCTACAACTCAGGATTGTATTGGCTTTATTGGCGGCTGCCGCACACGGCTGGCTCAAGTTTAAGGGATCGTCCACCAGGACACCAATTAAGGAATTTATACTCCTTGCAGACAGCTGGTCATTTGCATCCTTTTAGAGAGTCCTTGAGGCCACTTGGAGGTTTAGCTGTCTCCTCAGGTCACCTGAGTGGTGCAAATGGGTGTGGAGCCTTCTTAGAACTGTTGAAAGGACTTCCAAGGAGGCTCCACACCCATTTGCACCACTCAGGTGACCCTAAGGACACAGATAAACCTCCAAGTGGCCTCAACGACTCTCTAAAAGGATGCAAATGACCAGCTGTCTGCAAGGAGTATAAATCCTTCCGTTCCCCCACCATGCAGTCAGAGCTGAAGAAGCTTCTTGGAGAAGTGAAACATCTTCAAAGAAAAACAAAGGAAGTCCAGTTGCCTCCTGAAAAAAAGCCCCTTTGGGAGAGTGCTCTGGTCAAGGTTTTGATGCTGGGAAAAATGGAAGGAAGGAGAAGACGATGAGGTCCACCAGCAGGAAGAGAGACGGACTCGGTTGCAGGAGCAATGGAGAAAGAGCGGAAGAACCAGGGTGAGGATTTGCCTCTGGCTGCCAAGAGTCCAGACTGACTTGATGGGACCTCATCAGATCGCCCTGGGCATCTCCAGCTATTTTTTTAATCTTAATCCCTCAATTGCAGGGATTTCCCCCTTCCGCTAAAGACGTGTAAATTGTCCAGGGTTGTTAGAGAGACCTGGGGTTCCTGCTCCCATTTACAACCTGTTCTGCAGGCTGGAGGGCTGCGAGCAAAAGGGCTCTGGGTTTTAATCCTGACCTTAGGCTGAAAAGAGGAGACAGCAACGGCGGCTCGTACTCACGTCGCCCTTCTTGAACCTGGCTTTCAGGGTCTTCATGGTGCTCTCTGCAAGACACAAATCAAGAGCGTGGAAATGGTGTGAGGTCCCCACCTACGACACGGGTACAGAGAGTCAGAATCAAAATAGAGCTGGAAGGGACCCCGGAGGTCTTCTAGTCCAGCCCCCTGCTCAAGCAGGAGACCCTAAACCAATTCAGACAAGTGGCTGTTCAGTCTCTTCTTAAAAACCTCCAGTGATGAAGCACCCATGGCTTCTGGTGGCAAGCAGTTCCACTGGTTAATTGTTCTCACTGTCAGGAAGTTTCTCCTTAGTTCCAGGTTGCTTCTCTCCTTGATGAGTTTCCAACCGTTGCTTCTTGTCCAGCCTTCAGGCGCTTTGGAGAATAGCTTGACTCCCTCTACTTTGGGGCAGCCCCTCAAATACTGGAACCCTGCTATTCTCGATTTACGACCACAATTTCTGTTGCGAAGTGAATTTGGCCCCATTTTACGACCTTTCCTGCCACCGCTGTTAAGCAAATCACGGCAGGTGTTCAATTAGTGACACGGTTTCTAAGTGAATCTGGACTTCGCTGGTCAGGAGGTCGCAAGAGGGGAGACATGTGACCTCCCCCCCCAGGACACCGCGACCCGTCATAAATGTGAACCGGTTGCCGAGCGTGTGAATGTTGATCACGTGACCAGAGAGGTGCCGCCGCGGTTGTAAGTGTGAAAAAAACCGGCCAGGATGCGCTTGTGTCAGTGCCATCGTAACTTCAAAGGGTCACTAAACGAACGGTCGTTAAGTCGAGGGTTACCTGTATTGCCTCAACCTATCATTGTGCGTTCAATTGAACATAATTATAAAAATAAAAATGTAAATGTTCGTTTGTTCAAAATCTTAAATCTCCGAAAGTTCTTCACTGATTGCTTTGAAATTTTGACACAACGTTGCATTCGAATACGCGCGTGTTTTTATATACCTACTATTATATAGATGTCACACCTGTGACAGGTAAAAACATGCTTTTTTTGAAAAACAGCGCCAAAAACAGACAATCTCTATATCTGCACAGACAATGGAACAACAAAAAATATTGTATACCCACAAGCATTGTGAAATTAAACATATTAGAAACGTGCGCTTTCTCTTTTCTTTCTTTTTCATTTAACCAGACTGAGCCACAGCAACACGTGGCCGGGTACAGCTAGTAATAATAATAATAATAATAATAATAATAATAATAATAATAATAATAATAATAATAATAATAATAATAATAATAATAATAATAATAATAATAATAATAATAAAGTTGGAAGGGACCTTGGAGGTCATCTAGTCCAAGCCCCTGCTCAGGCAGGAAACCCTCTACCATTTCAGACAAGTGGCTGTCCAGTCTCTTCTTAAAAACTTCCAGTGTTCAAAGTTACAACGGCTCTGAAAAAACTGACTTATGACCGGTTTTTCACACTTCCGACCGTTGCAGTATTCCCCACGGTCACGTGATCAAAAATTCAGCCACTTGGCAGGCGGCTCCTATGTATGACTATTTTTCACACTTACGACCGTTGCAGCCTCCCCACAGTCACGTGATCAATATTCAGACACTTGACAACTGACTCGTATTTATGACGGTTTTTCACAGTTACGACAATTGCAGCATCCCCAAGTCATGTGATCAAAAATTCAGCCACTTGGCAGCCGACTCCTATTTATGACCATTTTTCACACTTATGACCATTGCAGCACCCCCACGATCACGTGATCAAAAATTCAGGCACTTGACAACTGACTATGACCGTTTTTCACACTTACGACCGCTGCAGCCTCCCCACGATCACGTGATCAAAAATTCAGGCGCTTGGCAACCAACTAATATTTATGACGGCTGCAGTGTCCCCGGGGGTCACGTGATCCCGTACTGCGACCTTCTGACCAGCAAAGTCAATGGGGGGGAAGCCAAATTCACTTAACCATTGTGGTGCTGACTTAACCACAGAAGCGATTCGCTTAACAACCGCGGCAAACAAGGTCGTAAAGTGGGGCAAAGCTCACTTAACAACTGTCTCTCTTAGCAACGGAAATTTGGGGCTCGATTGTGGTCGTAAGTCGGGGATCAACCGTGAGACCTGGGTCCTCAAGGCGTCAAGCGAGGGGCATATCTGGAAAAGGACAAAGGAAGGTAGTTTTTTACAAGTCACAGCCTCGTGGCTTCTAGTTCATACAGACAGTCCTCGACTTACGGATGGAATTGAGCCTAGCAATTCCTGTTGTAAGTCGTGACGGTTCCAAAGCAGATCACCATAGGGCCAGACCCCGTTTTTATCACTTTTTCTTTTTTGCTGTGGTCGTTAAACGAACAAGGGGGCTGTAAAGCAAACACCAAGGTCATTAAGCGAAGCCATAATTTGCTATGGCTGTTTCGCCAGTAACCAGGATGAAGCCAACAAGAAAAACATTGTAAATTGTATAACTGGGATGTGCTGAAAATGGATGTGCTAAGCACCCAAAATATCAGAACTTCAAAATAAATAATCAGTGGGACAAATAATAAATAATCCGTGGAACCACCTGCCTCCAGAAGTTGTGTGTGCTACAACACTGGAAGTTTTTAAGAAGAGACTGGACAGCCACTTGTCTGAAATGGCGTAGGGTTTCCTGCCTGAGCAGCGGGGTTGGACTAGAAGACCTCCAAGGCCCCATCCAACTCTGTTGCTCTCTATTATTCTAAATAGCTTTTTAGGGGTCTGTCGTAACTTCAAAGGCTGCTAATCCACTGGCCGTAAGTGTGGGGAGGGGCTGCAGTCGGACTGCCGAAGCTCTTCGCCAGCAAGCGATGATGCCAAGAGGGACGGTAGCGGGCTTAGCCCGGAGCTGGCAACCACCACCCCCAAATTGTGCCACCCACAACGTGGCCTTGATTCGCACCTGGTGCTTTCCGTTTTTCTGTTCTGAGTTTTCAAAACTCTCGGTTGCTTTAGGGGGATCCTTGGAGCCTCCCCCCCCCCCGTTGCCCACATCACCTGGGATCCAGCAACCGGGAAATTGGATCTCGTGCTTTGGTCTCAGAAGATCCTCAGGCTCTGCCATCCCCTTGTGGTTTAATTAAGATCCGATTTTCCGTCACGTCAGAAGGTGGAGACGGTGGCTACCGTCCCCCTGAGGATGTGTGTCTCGAAGGAATCCGGTTGTTTATCCAACAAAAAGCTCTAAACTTTTGGCCCAATTTTTCTCCTTGGTTAGCTGAAGCCCTGCAAAGCCTGCGGTTTAGGAAAGAGAGGGCTGCTTTGAAAAAGAGGAACAAAAATATGCAAATGAGGAAAGACTTACCTGTGATGGTCTCTCGGGGTTAGGAGCCGGTCTGGGTTTTTTGGTCAGGCGATTCGGCTGAGGTCCCACGGAGGCCCTCGGATTCGTGTTTCACTGCAGGTGGGCAAACACCACACAGTAGCAAAGGTGTCTTCTTACAGTAGGTACACCTGGCTGCCAAGTGGTTTCAGAATATTCCTGGATCCTAGGTGTATATAACTGGAGATCCGTACAGGTATACCTGGCTCCTAGGTGTAAGATCGGAGATTCATACAGGAATATCTGTCTCCTAGGTATAAGATTGGAGATCTGTACAGGTATACCTGGCTCCTAGGTGTAAGATCGGAGATTCATACAGGAATAGCTGTCTCTTAGGTATAAGATTGGAGATCTGTACAGGTATACCTGGCTCCTAGGTATATATAACTGGAGAGCCGTACAGGTATATCTGGCTCCTATGTATAAGATTGGAGATCCGTACAGGTATACCTGGCTCCTAGGTATAAGATTGGAAATTCATACAGGTATACCTGGCTCCTAGGTATAAGTTTGGAAATTCATACAGGTATACCTGGCTCCTAGGTGTAAAATTGGAGATCCGTACAGATATACCCGGCTCCTAGGAATGATTGGAGATCTGTACAGGAATACCTGGCTCCTAGGTGTAAGATTGGAGATCTGTACAGGTATGCCTGGCTCCTAGGTGTAAGATTGGAGATCTGAACAGGTATACCTGGCTCCTAGGTATATGATTGGAGATCTGTACAGGCATGGTGGTACAGGAGACAGGAGAGCTCTTGATAATTAATTAATTACCTGTCACAGGTAACTTAACTCCTCTCCCAGGTGGTGCAGCTGATACCTTTGCAGTTGCCTTGGTGTTCCACAGAGCGCAGAAATGGCCCAGAGATAATACGTTGCTTTGGGCCCCAGTAGGGTTTGAATTGCAGGTTTACTCCGAATTGCAAAAGAATATACTGTAAGACAATACAGATAGTCCTTGAGTTATCGCAATTCGTTTAGTGACCGAAGTTACGATGGCACCGGAAAAAGGTGGCTTGTGACCGTTTTCCACACTTACGACCATGGCAGCATCCCTGTGATCACCTGATCAAAATTCACATGCTTGGCAACCGGCATGTCTTTATGGCGGTTGCAGCATCCCGGAGAATCACGCAATCTCCTTTTCGTGACCTGCTGACAAGCAACGTCCACGGTGAAGCCCAATTCGGTTAACGACCATTCGACTAATTGAACAACTGCAGGGGTTCACTTAACCACGGTGGCAAGGAAGGTCATAAAAATGGGACAAAATTCCCTTAACCACGGTCTCGCTTTGCAGTGAAACTTTGGGGCTTGTTGAAAGAAAAGTCTTCATCGGGGTCCAGTCCAAGCCGGGAATAAACAAAATGGAGACTACTTTAGAAAGAAGGTTGCAGTTTATTGAAGAGGAGAGCCAGACAGAAAGATGGCTCTGGGAAAAACTGACCACATGGAGCAGGGAGTGGTGGGTTTTTATACCTTCTGGGGCTTTTGTTTGGAGTTGTTCCTGTGACATGAACTTTGACCTGTGTCTGAGTGTGCCTTTCTGGCATTCTGATGGAGGTGGGTTAATCCTATTATGTCCCAAAGGTCATATCCTGCTTCCCTGGGGTTGTGGCTGATGAGTATGTACTGTGTTGGATTTTTTGGGGCGAGGGGTTGTTGGTTCTAAGGATCTCTGTCTTTCTAAATGCTCCAACACTGGAAGTTTTTAAGAAGAGACTGGACAGCCATTTGTCCGAAATGGTATAGGGTTTCCTGCCTGAGCAGGGGGTTGGACTAGATGACCTCCAAGGTCCCTTCCAACTTTTTTATTTTATTATTATTATTATTATTATTATTATTATTATTATTATTATTATTATTATTATTATTATTATTATTATTATTATTAATCTCATCAGCTTCTAACTTCCTGGCTCCAACGTTTCAGAATAGGATTATCAAATCTGCATTTCTACAGAGCTGGTGTCTGCCTGGGGGAGAAGGGCTGGGGTTGGTTGCTGTCTCTTAAGATTTCCTTTCTCCATCACTGTATTCCTTTGAGAAATATAATATTCTTCTCTTTTTAATATCCCCCACCCAAAAATATTTCTTTCTCTGCAGGGGGGGGGTGACTTCCCACAGGCTGAAAGATGGTTGAAAGTTCAGGATGAGCTGCGCATTGCTTTGGGCCCCAGTAAGGTTTGACTTGCAGGTGGACTCCAAATTTCAAAAGAATATACTATACAGCAATAGAGACAGACCTTGATTTACAACAGGGGTCTTCAAACGTGGCCCTTTTATGACTTGTGGACTTCAACTCACAGAATTCCTCAGCCAGGCACGCATGCCTGGCTGAGGAATTCTGGGAGTTGAAATCCACAAGTCATAAAAGGGCCAAGTTTGAAGACCCCTGACTTTGGACCATTTAAGGAGATTCAAAGTTACAATAGTGCTGAAAAAGTGACCTGCACGTTCAACCATAACACTGTCCTGTGGTTGCGTGATCAAAATGCAGGTGTGCTTGGCAACTGGCATGTATTTACAATGGTTGCAGCATCCCAGGGTCACGTGACTGCCGTTTGTGAGCTTCCCAGCCGACGTCCGACCATCAAAATCAATGGGGGATGCTGGATTCGCTTAACGACCACTTTGATTCATTTAACTATAGTGATTTTGGTTAACAACTATGACACAAAAAAAGCCACCTGTAGCCAGATGGACAGCTAATAAATTTTACAAACAAATAAGTAACAAATAAATAAAGAAGGTTGTCAATTTGAACAGGACCCACTTAACGAACGCCAGGCTTAGCAACGGAAACTTTGTTCCCAATTATTGTCGTAAAGTCGAGGACTACCTGTGCTTTGTGCCTTGTTCCCAGTTCCTGCTGTTCAGAGATAAGATGCTCTGAGTGGGGAACCCAAAGGTGCTTTTTTTCACGAGGCAACTGGACTTTCTTTGAAGACATTTCGCTTCTCCTCCAAGAAGCTTCTTCAACTCTGACCAGATGGTGGGCAAATGGAAGGATTTGTATTCCTTGCGGGCAGCTGGTCATCCACAAGGCTTAAAGCGGTCAAGGTTGGAGGCCACTGGACTAGGGAAATGAAGCCAAGTGGAATTAATTAAAGTTAAGAGAGGAATTTAAAAAATACCATGAAAACATTGTTGCAAGAAAAGTCTTCATCCTGGTTCAGTCCGAGCTGGGAATAAACATGGCGACTGCTTTAGAAAGAAGGTTGCAGTTTATTGAAGAGGAGAGCCAGACAGAAAGATGGCTCTGGCGGAAAAGAGAGAGAGAGCACATGTAGGGAGTGGGTTTTTATACCCTCTGGGGCTTTTTGTTTGGAGTTGTTTCCTGTTCCTGTTTGAGGCTATTTCCTGTGTCATGTATTCTGACCTGAGTCTGGGTGTGCCCTTTGGCATCTGTGGGTTAATCCTATTATGTCCTGTCTTAAACTTTGGGTGGGTTATGTAGATTTTAGGTGTCTTTGTCTTCCTGAGCTTCTAGCTGGAGAGCTCCAACTTTCCTGAATGGATTATTTACATCTGCATTTCTAAAGAGCTGGTTTCTGCTTGGGGGAGGGAGACTTGGGGCTATTAAAAAAAACTGGGCCTGCTTTTCTGCCTCTTTAAGATCCTTTGAGGAAATATAATATTCTGCCCTTTTAATATTTCCTTCTCTGGGGTCGTGGAAAACGAAAGAACTCTTACGAATTCCAGAGGGGTTTAGCAGAGAAGTTTATTTGCGCAAGGTTCAGAGGCATATTAGAGATAGGCAATTCTGAACGAGGAGGGCGGGATTAGACTTCAGTTTTTATACTCCCCTCCTTTCAGGAACAAAGGGACTGCACATGGTAATACACTGTGATACATTTGGTTCGTTTCTCACAGGCATACAATGGAAGGTTTTGCTACATACAAAGTATCCATGTGCAAAGCGCATTTGGTTGCCACATATTACTGAAACAGAACTTTCCCAGTGAATTTTCCCAGTGATTATGCATTACCTCATTGTTCTAGCAATTATGCAGCCACATCATTATTCTAATAATTGTTCATTTTACTACATTAGGGGGGGGCTGACTTCCCACAACGTGTTTTCCTTCAAAAGATTATTCTTGTGTCTTTAAACCAGCTGGGTTCACCCAACAGACTTAACTGATTGGATTTTTCTCAGCTCTCCCAATAGGTTGACCCTTAAACTGACCAGGGAGTTGGATTCAGACGACTTCCTAAGCACAAAAGGAAACCTAACCAGGATGAGAAAGCCTGTGTGATTGTCTGAATGCATCTGTTTAATGGAGTCTTCCTAAAACCTTCAAAGGTCAACATGATATTAAACTGCTACTTTTTTATCAATATTGCGATTTTAATATTTTGGGGGGTTGTTTGAACTCTTTCCAAAAAAAGCAAATCCCCCCCCCCGCCAGAAGGCCCCTCGCCTTCCCTCTTTCCCGCGTTTCCGCCCTAACTGCCCGAAACAAAGATGGCGACGCCGCCAGTTTACCGTATACGCGACCACGCACAGAAACACACTCTCTCTTTACCAGTATCCAACATGGCGTCCTCCCGTACTCGAGCCAAAAGCAAACATGGCGCCCTCGACTCGTCACCTTTCAATGAAAGCAACACTCCCGCTCTCTCCGCCCAAAACAAAGATGGCGACGCCGCCAGTTTACCTTATACGCGACCACGCACAGAAACGCACTCTCTCTTTACCAGTATCAAACATGGCGTCCTCCCATACTCGGGCCAAAAGCAAACATGGCGCCCTCGACTCGTCACCTTTCAATGAAAGCAACACTCGCGCTCCCTCCGCCCGAAACAAAGATGGCGAGACCGCCCCATAACTAATGGTAGTGCGAGGCGCCTGCGCAGCAAGTCGCCTTCCGGTCTTTTTTTTTCCCCGACCGGAAGTTATCCGCTGAGCGGGAGGGGGAAAGGCCCCTAATGATTCCCAACGAAACGATGAAGACGTAGCGGGGCGGCGGCGGGGGCGGCGGGGGGGGCGGGGGGGAGGCGGCGGCGGCGGGATGTCGGTCAATTACGCGGCGGGGTTGTCGCCCTACCCGGACAAGGGGAAGTGCGGCCTCCCGGAGGTGGGTGAGAGAGAAGGAGAATAAGAGAGAGGAGGCCTCGTTGCCATGGGAACGGGCCATCCCTGCCCCGCCCCCTTCGCCCCTGAGGGACCCTCAGCGATGGGGGGGTTGGCAAGGCCTCCCCGAGGAAACTGAGGCACCAGGGGGGAGGGGGGGGGCAGGAGCCTGAAGCTGGGGGGGGGGGTCCTGGAGGGAAACTGAGGCAGGGAAGGAG
>NW_015388385.1:154067-174959 GCF_001527695.2 Protobothrops mucrosquamatus
GGGGGGGGGGCAGGAGCCTGAACCTGGGGAGGGGTTTGGAGGGAAACAGGCAGGGAAGGAGAAGGGGGAAACTGAGGCACCAGGGGGGAGGGGTGGGGCAGGAGCTTGAACCTGGGAGGGGTATGGAGGGAAACTGAGGCAACGAAGGAGAAGGGAGAAACTGAGGCACCAGGGGCTGCCCTGGGGGACAATGGAGGAGGCAGGGGAGGCCTTTGTTTGAGCTGAAGCCAGATGTGTTTAAGGACCGTGTCATTCACTTAACAACTGCAGTGATTCGGGGTAACAACTGTGGAAAGCAGATGGGCAAAGTTCACCTAACCGCTTGCGGTGATTCGCTTAATAACCACTTAACACCTGCCTTGCTTAGCAATGGAAATTTTGGGCTCCGTTGTGGTCGTAAGTCGAGGACTAATAATAATAAATTAACATAGCAGAAAGCAATTAGGGCGGCCTTTATCTTGGGGGGGGTACCTAGCAGTGGTCTCTCTCTCTCAGCAGGGCATTTACACTCCCGGCTGTCGGTACCCAGTGTGGGGGTTCACGCCTTGGGGTGCACCCCCTTGCTGCACCTCTGCAATGCAAAAAATCGACGCTGACTCTAATGCCTTCCATTTTTTTTGTTCAGATTTTTGATTCGCCGGACGAGTTGGAGAGGAAGATCCACCAGTTGGCTGACTTGATCCAGAATTCTTTCAGTGTGGTGTTTCACACCGGGGCGGGAATCAGCACAGCCTCAGGGATTCCGGATTTCAGGTAGGCTGAGGGAGGGAATGGGACAGCCGAGGCCAGAGAGGTCTGGAGGAGGTCAAACTTTAGCTCACTCTGAATTTTCAGTTGGAAGTTTTGGATTCCGTGGATTGGGAAGAACAGACTTTGAAAATAACCTGTTTGGTTTAGGAAGCCGTGCATTGAAATGAGGATAACGATTTCGGTTTGGAAGATTTTGGTTTCCTGTCTGAGCAGGGGGTTGGACTAGAAGACCTCCAAGGTCTCTTCCAACTCTGTTATTCTATTCTATTCTATATTCTGTTCTATTCCATTCCATATTTATGCTATTCCATATTTTATATTCTATATTCTGTTTATTCTATACTGTATTCTATTTTCTATTCTCTATTCTGTTCTATATTCTATATTGTATTCTATTTTCTATTCTCTATTCTATTTTCTATTTCTTATTGTATTCTATTCTCTATTCTATTCTATTCTATTCCTGCTCTATTCTATTCTATTTTCTATTCTATTCTATTTCTATTCCATATTCTATTCATTCCATTCCATATTCTATTCTATTCTATTCTATTTTCTGTTCTATTCCATTTCATATTTATTCTATTCCATATTTTATATTCTATATTCTATTTATTCTATACTGTATTCTATTTTCTATTCTGTTCTATATTCTATATTGTATTCTATTTTCTATTCTCTATTCTATTTTCTATTTCTTATTGTATTCTATTCTCTATTCTATTCTATTCCATATTCTATTCTATTTTCTATTTTATTCTATTCCATATTCTATTCTATTCTATTCTATTCCATATTCTATTCATTCCATTCCATATTCTATTCTATTCCATATTCTATTCTGTTCTGTTCTATTCTATTCTCTAAATATTAGCAATGCTTAATGTACAGATTATGAATTATGAAGCCTTGATGCTCACTCTCATTTTGGGAAATACAGGAGAAAGCCTGCAGGCTTATGGTTGAATATTCATCTAATATAGGAAGTCCTCATTTAGTGGCCATTTAGTTACAATGCCACTGGAAAAAAAGTGACATAGGACCGTTTTTCACACTGACAACATCCCTACGGTCACGTGATCAAAATGTAGAAGCTTGGTAACTGGTTCGTATTTATGACCACTGCAGTGTCCTGGGATCATGTGATCAGAATGGGACAACTTGGCACGGCCAACTTGGTGTGGGACAACTCGCTGCAGGACACTTCAACAATTCAATTTTAAGCATTTAAAATAATTTTTAAAATGTTTTGATTTTTGTCATTCACATTTTATTTTGTCCCTCCTTTGGCACCCTCTCTTTAATGAGTCTCTTCCACCATTTCTTTGATATTAGTGTAACTCGTATCTCATGGCGAGTTGGCAGCGTTGAGTTGACCACGGCGAGTTGGCCTGACCCCCTTTTGTGACCTTCAGATAAGCAAATCCATTGGGAGAAGCCAGATTCATTTAACTGCCATGTTACTAACTTAACAACTGCAGTGATCCCCTTAATAACGGTGTCAGGAAAGGTCATAAAATGGGGCAAAACTTACTTAACAACTGTCTCGCTTAGCAACGGAAATGTTGGGCTCAATTGTGGTCAAAAGAGGAGGACTACCTATACAGTTGTCAACATCCAGCTCGAGAATCCAAATAAAACTCCAGATTCATTTTGTTTACAAAAAACATACTGTTTATTCAATACACAGCTTGGTTACGTCGAAGCAAAACTAACTCTGGGGTTCCAACACCAATTCATAGACTTAAACAATCATTTTCCCAGCCAAACCCCCAACGTCTTACGTAATCCATATCAACAAGTTCACTTTGTTATGGGAACCGTCTGCTTCAAATCCACACCTGTTCTGGTGTCCTTGAAAAGGTTTCAGGCTCTCGTGGTCTTCAGTGGAATCGTAGAAGTTTCTTTTCTCCATCTAACCCACTTGAAAGTTACACCTCCCCCCCTTACTCTAAAGGCAAGTTGAAACGCAGAGGCATGTAGCTTCCAAACTTTCATCCTTGAGAACAGTGGCATAAGACATCTATCCTGGTTTAAGTTTGATTGCTACAATTAATCCAGGAAGTCGGCAGAATTAAAAGAACTGGTTGAAGGGGTGGTCTGTCCTTGAAATTATTTCCGTGACATTTTCACCTCAAGGCAAGCCATAGGTGACTCTAATGATTCCATCTTGGCACAATAGTTTTTCCTCTTTCTCCCACCCCCAGAGGGGGTCCTCAGCTGCCAGAAACCTTTCGCATCCAGCCGTTCCTACCAGGTTCAAAACTGGCAGTTCCTCATTGTACATATTTACTGTCGATTTATTTATTAAATTGATATCTTCCCCATTTCACTGCCACGTGACTCTGAGCCGCTTACAACACAATAAAAATGATGCTGCAAAACAGTAAGTGTAACATTAGAATTAAAAGACAATTAGTAGTAGTAGTAGTAGTAGTAGCAGTAGTAGTAGTAGTAATAAAAAGTTAGAAGGGATCTTGGAGATCATCTAGTCCAACCCCTATACCATTTCGGACAAATGGCTGTCCAGTCTCTTTTTAAAAACTTCCAGTGTTGGAGCATTCACCGCTTCTGGAGGCAGGTTGTTCCACTGGTTAATTGTTCTAACTGTCAGGAAGTTTCTCCTTAGTTCCAGGTTGCTTCTCTCCTTGATTAATAATAATAATAATAATAATAATAATAATAATAATAATAATAATAATAATAATAATAAAGTTGGAAGGGACCTTGGAGGTCATCTAGTCCAATCCCCTGCTCAGGCAGGAAACCCTAGACCATTTCGGACAAATGGCTGTCCAGTTTCTTCTTAAAAACCTCCAGTGTTGGAGCATTCACCGCTTCTGGAGGCAGGTGGTTCCACTGGTTAATTGTTCTCACTGTCAGGAAGTTTCTCCTTAGTTCTAGGTTGCTTCTCTCCTTGATTAGTTTCCATCCGTTGCTTCTCGTCCTGCCTTCAGGCGCTTTGGAGAATAGCTTGACTCCCTCTTCTTTGGGGCAGCCCCTGAGATACTGGAAGACTGCTATCATGTCCCCCCTGGTCCTTCTCTTTATTAAACTGGACATACCCAGTTCCAGCAACCGTTCCTTATATGTTTTAGCCTCCAGTCCCCTGATCATCTTTGTTGCTCTTTTCTGCACTCTTTCTAGAGTCTCAGCATCTTTTTTACATCGTGGTGACCAAAACTGGATGCAGGATTCCAAGTGTGGCCTTGCCAAGGCTTGTAAAGTGGTATTAATACTTCACGTGATCTTGATTCCATCCCTCTGTTCATGCAGCCCAGCACTGTGTTGGCCTTTTTGGCAGCTGCAGCACACGGCTGGCTCATATCTAAGTGATTGTCCACTAGGACTCCAAGGGCCCTCTCACAGTTACTACTATTGAGCAAGGTACCCCCTATACTATACCTGTGCATTTAGTTTTTCTTGCCTAAATGTAGAACCTTACTTTTTTCACCATTGAATTTCATTCACAATTAACTAAAATGGAGGGGGGAGTATACGATGGGGTGGAGGTGGGGGGTCTTCTATTTAATCCAGTAACCACCACCAGAATATCAGGGCCCTGGCTGGGCCCCAGGCCAAGCAGCAGAGCCAGGTTTTAAGGCCCTTTTGGGAGGCTCTCTTCCTGGATCCTGCCAGCCAGAATTCCTTGGATGATGGGGTCCTCAGCGTGCCCCTTTTGCTGGCATCAGAGTTGCCCAGACCCATGAGTCTAGAGAAAAGAAGGACGAGGGGTGTCATGGTAGCAGTCTTCCAGGGGCTGCCACAAAGAAGAGGAGATCAAATTATTCTCCAAAGCAGTGGTTCTCAACCTGTGGGTCGGGACCCCATTTGGGGTCGATCGACCATTTCACGGGGGTCGCCAAGCAAGGCTGTCCACCATTTTTTTTGTCCGCCATTTTTTTGTCCGCCATTTTTCCCCCATTTTCCGGCGGGTGCCTTACCTCCCTTGGGCTGGGCCAGCTGCTGGTCGGCCTGCTCCGTCTCTGCCGCTTGCCAGCTATGCCTCGGCCGGCGCAGGGGGCGGAACCACGCATGCGCGGCACTCCCGGGCAGGGAAAGTCCTCGACTTACGACCGGTTGGGTAGTCCTTGACTTATGACCGGTTGAGTCCTCGACTTACGACCGGTTTAGTCCTCGACTTACGACCGGTTTAGTCCTTGACTTACGACCGGTTGGGGTCGCGGCATTAAAAAGGTTGAGAACCACTGCTCCAAAGCAACCAAAGGCAGGACAAGAAGCAACAGATGAAAACTGTTCAAGGAGAGAAGCAACCCGGAACTAAGGAGAAACTTCCTGATAGTTAGAACAATTAACCAGTGGAACAACCTGCCTCCAGAAGCAGTGAATGCTTAAAGAGTGAATGCTTAAAGATTGAATGTTAAAACGACTAGGATATGTATAAACAAAAATTATTGATAAATGAAAGAAAGTTATTTTTTTTCTAATCGATATAGTAAGAATTGTATTAATTTAAACGCGAGACAGTGAATACCAAGGGGAAAAACGAGGAAATAATGAATGTAATAGTTTTGGGACCTGTACCAAAAATATTTGTACGTTATGGAATCATTGACCAACTCAGCTGCCACGTTTCTTTTCAAATATTTAAATGTGAAAATAGAAAATCAATAAACAAAATTCCAAAAAAATAAGGAGAAACTTCCTGATAGTGAGGCCAATTAACCAGTGGAACAGGTTGCCACCAGAAATCATGGGCGCTCCATCCCTGGAGGTTTTTAAGAAGAGATTGGACAGCCATTTGTCTGAAATGGTCTAGGGTTTCCTGCTTGAGCAGGGGGCTGGACTAGAAGACCTCCAAGGCCCCTTCCAGCTGATTGATTGACATGGTTCCTCAGGTAGCCTGGAGCCATGCCACCTCCACGTCCTCCTCCACCATCGACCACAATTGAGCTCAAGATATCTGTTGCTAAGCGAGACATTGGTTAAGTGGCTTTTGCCCCATTTTACGATTTTTCTTGCCACCGTTGTTAAATGAGTCCCCGCCGTTCTTAAGTGAGCCACACGGTTGTTAAGTGAATCTGGCTTCCCCGTTGACTTTGGTGATCGGAAGGTCGCAAAGTGGGAATGGGACCGTCCTAAGTACGAGCCGGTTGCCAAGCGTCTGAATTTGGATGCCGTGACCCTGGGGGGATGCCGCAGTGTGAAGTGCGAAGAGCAGAAGTCCCTTTTTTTGTCCAGCGCCGTCGTGACTCTGAACGGCGACGAAATGAACCGTTGTAAGTCGAGGACCCGACTGTGCTTGTCTCCCTTCCTGCAGGGGCCCGAATGGGGTGTGGACCATGGAGGAGCGGGGCCTGGTCCCCAGATTCGACACGACCTTTGAGAACGCGAGGCCATCGAAGACGCACATGGCCCTGCTGGAGCTGCACCGCGTGGGCATCCTGCACTTCCTGGTCAGCCAAAACATCGACGGGCTTCACGTGAGGTCCGGCTTCCCCAGGTAAGGCTCACCTGCTTGAAGCCTTGCGGCCGAGGAGGTCTCAAGCCAGGTCTTCTCCAAGCAATCGCCCTGGATTAGGGGTGGGGAACGATGGCTGGCTCAGGAATTCTGGGAGTCGAAGTCCACAAGTCGTAAAGGAGGGCATCGTTCCACCCCCTTGCCTTAGAGCAGGGATAGGCAACCTTGGCTCTTTTGTGACTCGTGGACTTCAACTCCCAGAATTCCTGAGCCAGAATGGCTCAGCTTGGAAACCTCTTTCTGTCCCCTCAGCATGGCTGGCTGAGGGATTCTGGGAGTTGAAGTCCACGAGTCATAAAAGAGCCAAGGTTGCCGACCCCTGATCTAGATGACAGACAGACAGACAGACAGACAGACAGACAGACAGACAGACAGACAGACAGACAGACAGACAGACAGACCGACCGACCTAGATCAGGGGTAGGCAACCTTGGCTCTTTTATGACTCGTGGACTTCAACTCCCAGAATTCCTGAGAAAGCCACGCTGAGGGAAAAGGGAGAGGTTTCCAAGCTGAGTCATGCTGGCTCAGGAATTCTGGGAGTTGAAGTCCACCAGTCATAAAAGAGCCAAGGTTGCCTACCCCTGACCTAGATCAATCCATCACGCTCAGGACCATCAAAGTGAATCTGAAGATCATTCCCAACTAGGGAACATCATCAGTGCTAGAAAGGGGGTGGGGCTTGTGGGGGGAGAAAGAGGAGGACAACTGTAGGGTCCTGGGTGCTCTCTGAGTTGGGTGGTTTCCTTGCAGACGTTTCATGACCCAACTAGGGAACATCATCAGTGCTGGAAGGGAATGTGGTTTGGGGGGGGCGAGGAGGAGGACCAGGACCGTGGGGTCCTTGGTGCTCTCCGAGAAGGCGAAGGAGAAAGAGTGTTGGAGAAGGAGAAAGAGAAAGTGTTGGAGGAGGAGGAGGGCAGCTGTGGGGTCCTGGGTGCTCTCTGAGCTCGGTGGTTTCCTTGCAGATGTTTCATGACCTAACTAGGGAACATCATCAGTATGTTTCTAAAAAAAAAAAAAAAAAAAAAAGGTGCCGGAACTCACACACATCATACAACCCGCCTTGCCTACCCTACAAGGTTCCATCCCAAAAAGGTGCCAGAACTCTGTTCTGGGCGTTTTATGAGAAAAAAAGCCCTGATAATAATAATGTTAGAAGGGACCTTGGAGGTCTTCTAGTCCAACCCCTATACCATCTCAGACTAGTGGTTGTCCAGTCCCTTCTTAAAAACATCTAGTGAAGAAGCACCCACAACTTCTGGTGACAAGCTGTTCCACTCGTTAATTGTTCTAACTGTGAGGAAGTTTCTCCTTAGTTCCAGGTTGCTTCTCTCCTTGATGAGTTTCCATCCGTTGCTTCTTGTCCTGCCTTCAGGCGCTTTGGAGAATAGCTTGACTCCCTCTTCTCTGGGGCAGCCCCTGAGATGCTGGAAGGCTGCTATCATGTCCCCCCTCGTCCTTCTCTTCATTAAACTAGACATACCCAATTCCAGCAACCGTTCCTTGTGTATTTTAGCCTCCAGTCCCCTGATCATCTTTGTTGCTCTTCTCTGCACTCTTTCTAGAGTCTCCACCTCTTTTCTACATCGTGGTGACCAAAACTGGATGCAGTATTCCAAGTGTGGCCTTACCAAGGCCTTGTAAAGTGGTATTAATACTTCACATAATTAGCTTTGGGAAGTCTTGGGGGAGGAGGGGGGAATGGGGTAGGTTTGTACTATAGATTTATATGTATATATATGTATGATTTTTTTAAGGAGGTGCCCGGTGATACCCCAACTGCACAGGCGGGATGGTTGAGTGAGAAAGGGAGGGAGGAAAGAGGGAGGAAGGAGGAGTGGTGGTAGGATGGGAGGAGGAAGGTGTAGGCAAGTGGAAGAGGGTGGTGCGGGAGGGGGGCACCGGACACGTCCGTGAATGTATTGATTAGTGTTGATTCTTTTTTGGTTGATATTGTGATAAAAGACTTATGCTTTTGTTTTTCAATGAAAAATAAATAAAAATTTATTTAAAAAAAAAAATACTTCACATAATCTTGATTCTCTCCCTCTGTTAATGCAGCCTAGCACTGTGTTGGCTTTTTTGGCAGCTGCAGCACACGGCTGGCTCCTATTGAAGTGATTGTGTGTCAGTGCTAGAAGGGAGTCAGTGAGGTTTGCTCTCTGTTTATTTACTAGTGGCTTGCTGGTTTGTCGTTGGGAGTGTCCTCGGTGGGTCCCCGATTAGGCTATTACACCCCTAGTCTATAAACCGAGAGCAACTTCCACAAAAAGTCTTAAAAGTTGCCCTGATCTCCACTGTCTATCAACCTTTCCTCATGTCTCCAGGGACAAGCTGGCAGAACTGCATGGGAACATGTTCGTAGAGGAATGCGTGAAATGTGGCAAGTAGGTTCCTTCCCACTTCCCCCCCCCCCTGCTGCTTTTATATGCCTGGGGAAAAAATGTGGCTTGTAATCACGGTGGGGTTTCTTTTAACCGGGGATGCTCAGCGTTCTTAAAGCGGAACGCCGTCCTGCAGAATTTCTGGAGCTGTGATTGGTGGCCTGGGGCTGGGTCTCTCTTAGCAAGGCCTCTTCCCCTGATGTTAGTCAAGAGCAGGATTTGGATCTTCACCACCCCAGCGAAAGCATCTCAGCAACCTATCCGGATGCTGACTCCCCATCGGTCAGTCGCTCGGCCCAAGAGGCAGGCAGCTGTTAAGCCATAGGTGGAAGCAGAAGAGGGTCCTGTGGTTGGGGGGCTGTTAATGCACTGCCATCCCTCCGCCCGAGATTTGGAGGGCGGGAGTGCTTCCTGTTTGGTCTAGTAGTTAAGATACCAGACTAGAAACTGGGACTGTGAGTTCTAGTCTGGTTTTAGTAAAGAAAGCTGGCTGGGTGACTCTGGGCTAATCACCAGGAGACGGGAAGTTCTAGTCCCACATTAGGCATGAAAGCCAGCTGGTTGACTTTGGGCCAGTCACCAGGAGACTGGGAGTTCTAGTCCTGGGTTAGGTGTGAAAGCTAGTTGGTTGACTTTGGGCCAGTCACCAGGAGACAGTGAGTTCTAGTCCTGGGTTAGGTATGAAAGCTAGTTGGTTGACTTTAGGCCAGTCACCAGGAGACGGTGAGTTCTAGTCCCGGGTTAGGCATGAAAGCCAGCTGGTTGACTCTGGGCCAGTCACCAGGAGACTGGGAGTTCTAGTCCTGGGTTAAGTATGAAATCTAGTTGGTTGACTTTAGGCCAGTCACCAGGAGACTGGGAGTTCTAGTCCTGGGTTAGGTATGAAAACCAGCTGGTTGACTTTGGGCCAGTCACCAGGAGACAGTGAGTTCTAGTCCCGGGTTAGGCATGAAAGCCAGCTGGTTGACTCTGGGCCAGTCACCAGGAGACTGGGAGTTCTAGTCCTGGGTTAGGTATGAAAGCTAGTTGGTTGACTTTGGGCCAGTCACCAGGAGACAGTGAGTTCTAGTCCCGGGTTAGGTATGAAAGCTAGTTGGTTGACTTTGGGCCAGTCACCAGGAGACAGTGAGTTCTAGTCCCGGGTTAGGCATGAAAACCAGCTGGTTGACTCTGGGCCAATCACCAGGAGACAGTGAGTTCTAGTCCTGGGTTAAGTATGAAATCTAGTTGGTTGACTTTAGGCCAGTCACCAGGAGACGGTGAGTTCTAGTCCCGGGTTAGGCATGAAAGCCAGCTGGTTGACTCTGGGCCAATCACCAGGAGACAGTGAGTTCTAGTCCTGGGTTAGGTATGAAAGCTAGTTGGTTGACTTTGGGCCAGTCACCAGGAGACTGGGAGTTCTAGTCCTGCCTTAGGCACTGAAAGCCAGCTGGTTGACTTTGGACCAGTCCCTCTGTCTCAACCCAACCCGCCTCACAGGGTTCTGGTAGTGGGGAAAACAGGACGGGGAAGCTGTGTTAGATACATTCAACACGTCGAGTTATTTGTAAAAATAATAAAGGTGGGATATAAATAAACATAAATCGATAAAGGCCTGGTTGTCCTTGCTGCAGCTGTGTCTTCTTTTTATTTATTTTTTTTAAGGCAGTACGTGAGGGACACCGTGGTGGGCACCATGGGGCTGAAGCCCACTGGCCGGCTCTGCGACGCCTCCAAGCACCGAGGGCTCCGATCCTGCAGGTGCCTGACACACACACACACACCCCGCGCGGGTGCCTTCCCTACTGGGATCTACTTCTGTCCCTCCCTCCCAGGATCAGATCCTCTCTTCTTCTTCTTTTTGTGAGCTGCTTGCTTTAAAAAGTTCTGCAGCCACCTCTGGACGCCTCTTTCTGTTTCAAAGCACTCAGCCCCTGCTCCTCTCCCAATTCCTGGGCACTGGAATTTGGAAGAGGGAGCTAGGAAGGGTGGGCTGGGGTCTTCATTCATGTCTGGAGGAAGAGGGAGGGGGGCTTGGGGCCCCTGGTGACAGAAATGGGAGGGAGGGAATGTATTATGCATTAAAAAAATGTATTAAAAATGCTTATTTAAAATGTATTAATGTTAAAACGTATTAATGTATAAAAAACTAGCTGTCCCCAGCCACGCGTTGCTGTGGCTCACTTGTGTTGCTTTTACGTCCAACAGATGGCGCTGTTTTTTTAAAAAACACGTTTTTACCTGTCACAGGTGTGACATCTATATAATAGTAGGTATATAAAAACACGCGCGTATTCGAATGCAACGTTGTGTCAAAATTTCAAAGCAATCGGTAAAGAACTGTTGGAGATTTAAGATTTTGAACAAACGAACATTTACATTTTTATTTATATAGATCAGTGTTTCTCAACCTTGACAATTTTAAGGCATGTGGACTTCAACTCCCAGAATTCCACAGCCAGCAATGCTGGCTGTGGAATTCTGGGAGTTGAAGTCCACATGCCTTAAAATTGTCAAGGTTGAGAAACACTGATATAGATGCTTATTCCTTCCCGTTCGCAGTCGGTTTTGAGCGGTGTGTGTTTTGTGTTTCTCCTTAAAGAGGCAAGTTAATGGACACCATCCTAGACTGGGAAGATTCCCTGCCGGACCGTGACCTGAATTGGGCCTCTGAAGCCAGCAGGTAATGATAATGATAATAAGGATAAAGTTGGAAGGGACCTTGGAGGTCATCCAGTCCAACCCCCTGCTCAGGCAGGAAACCCTATCCCATTTTGGACAAATGGCTGTCCAGTCTTTTCTTAAAAACCTCCAGTGTTGGAGCGTTTCCCTCCACAGGATTACCCGATCCAGCCCTCTCCCAAATCTCTTGATTCTGAATTTCCGCTGGATTGGGTCTTTCGGAATCTGTTCGGCCAGCGGGGTGTGGAAGCCGCGGCGAAGGCCGACGGGGTTCCTAAAACGAGTCGAAATGTTACTAATAGAAGAGAATATTAGTAGCTCAGGAGGGAACGGTGGGGGTTCTGGATGGTTTCCTGGCAGACGTTTCCTGGCCCAACTAGGTCACATCATCAGTGCCGCTAAAAAGCGGTAGGTTTTGTGGAGAGGAGGAGGGCGGCTGTGGGTTCTTTGGTGTTCACTGAGCTGGGTGGTTTTCTTGCAGACGTTTCATGACCCAGCTTGGTGACATCATCAGTGCTGGAAGGGAGTGGGGTTTGTGGTGGTGGAGGTGGAGGTGGAGGTGGAGGAGGAGGGCAGCTGTGGGTTCTTCGGTGTTCACTGAGCTTGGTGGTTTTCTTGCAGACGTTTCATGACCCAGCTAGGTCACATCATCAGTGCTGGAGGGAGTGGGGTTTGCTCTCTGTTTATATACAAGCTGTCAAGCAATAAACAATACACCAAGGAATTCCCAACTGAGACAGACAAGCTAACGGTAAACAGCAGGCTAATCAAGGAGCCCTCAAAACTCTCCCACCGACACGGACAAGGCAAGCCACTAGTGTATAAAAAGAGAACGACCCCCCCCCTCCCTTCTAGCACTGAAGATGTTACCTAGCTGGGTCATGCAACATCTGCAAGAAAACAAGCAAGTTCAGAGAGCACCAAGGATGACCTCAATCCTCTCCACAACTCCCCCCCCCCTTCTAGCACTGCTGATGTTACCTGGCTGGGTCACTAAACATCTGCAAGAAAACAACCAAGCTCAGAGAGCACCAAGGACCCTACAGTCTTCTTCCTCCTCCTCCTCCTCCTCCTCCTCCCAAACCCCCCTCCCTTCCACTGATGATGATATGTAGTTAGGTCATGAAACATCTGCAAGAAAACCACCAAGCTGAGAGAACACCAAGGACCCCACAGTCCTCCTCCTCCTCCTCCTCCTCCTCCTCCTCCTCCTCCTCCTCCTCCTCCCTTCCAGCACTGATGATGTTATCTGGCTGGGTCACCAAACATCTGCAAGAAAACCACCAGACTCAGAGCGCGCCAAGGACCCCGCAGCCGAGAGAGGGGTGGTGACAATTCCACGGCAGGCCAGGAGTTCCAGACACCCCCCCCCCAGCTTTCCACCCCAGTTTTCTCTTTGAAAAGGCTCTCCAGGGCTGATTGCTCGTCTGCCTGCAGGAGGGCGTCCTTATCCATCACCCTGGGGACCTCCCTGCAGATCAAGCCCAGCGGGGACCTTCCGCTGCTGACCAAGAAGAAGGGCGGGAAGCTGGTGATCGTCAACCTGCAGCCCACAAAGCACGTGAGTCTGCGCCAAGGACCCCCCCTCCCTCCCTCGATGGGACAGCTGACCCTCAAATGCTTTGCTTTCGGGTCCTCTGGGGCAGCCCCCCCTCCCCTCGGTTGGGAAAAGGGCAGCCGATAACCAGCCAGCCAGGATCTTCTTCTCTTGGGCTACCAGAGGACCTGGCTAGTTGGAGGAGGAGGAGGAAGGAAAGTTTTTGGCTATCGGCCGTCAGGCGCAAGAAACCAGGAGCCAGAACAGAGTTCAAAAGTACTAAAGAGTTTATTTCGTGCTACGTACCGTGTTTCCCTGAAAGCAAGACCTACCCTGAAAATAAGCCCTAGCTTGATTTGGGGGGGGGGGGCGGTAATTCAGGGGTCAGCAACCTTAAAACACTCAAAGAGCCACTTGGACCCATTTCCCACAGAAAAGAAAACACGGGGAGCCGCAAAATTCGCGCACATGCGCACACGCAGGAGGGGGACTTGATTGAAGAGTTTAATTAAAAAGAAATAGAGGCTGCTGTGCATGAGTGCTCTCTGTGTCTCCCTCTCTCTCCCTCCCCCTTCTCTCTCTCCCTCTCTTTGATCTTCTGCTCATCTGGCAAGCTGGCTTCACGCTGTTCTCCGACAAGCTGACACACATTCTTATTGGGCTGGCTCTCCCCTGCCCTTGGTCTGCCAGTCCTCTTCCCCCACTAAGTAAGTAAAAGTGTGTGTGTGTGTGTGTGTGTGTGAGAGAGAGAGAGAGAGAGAGAGAGAGAGAGAGCAAAAGAGCTGCTTTTTACTTTCTGCTGCTTCCTGCAGAGACTCAGCAAAGGCAGGAGCCCTGCCCAATAAGCTTGTCAGCTTGTCAGAGAACAGCGTGAGGCCACTCTCTTTTTTACAGACACAGAGAGAGAGAGAGAGAGAGAGAAGGGAAGTACAAGTGTCTCTCTCTCTCTCTCTCTCTCTCTCTGCAAATGGCGGAGGAGACTGGGAGCCGCAGGAGAAGGCTCAAAGAGCCGCATGCGGCTCCGGAGCTGCGGGTTGCCGACCCGTGGCCTAATATAAGCCCTACCCCAAAAATAAGCCCTAGTTTGGGGGCGAGGCACAAGCCTAAAAATCAAGCTAGGGCAGGGGCTGGGGGGGGGTGGAGCTGTCCTACGCGCCCTTACTTACCGTTGCAGCCAGGCCTCTCCTCGCCAGCCTACTTCTGCGGCATCCCCAGGTCTGCATTTCGCAGTCAGGCCTCTGCAGCTGAAAACCGAGCTATGGATTCAAATGCAGGCCGGAACTCAATTTTCCGCGGCAGAACGAAGCTGCTCCTTCGGCCGCAGAAGAAGTGGGCCAGCTTGGTGGGGCTGTTGTTGCCGGAGGTGAGTGGAAAAGACACCCGCCTCCCCGAAAATAAAAATGGGGGCCTCTTTTGGAGGCAAAAAATAAAATAAGACCGGGTCTTATTTTGGGGGGAAACACGGTATACACAAGAATCTGATCTACTCGCAGTGCAAGCAAATTGGCCCTAGATAAGAGTCAGCAGAATTCACAGGGGCGCTTTTGTGAGAGCGCAGCAACTCCAGACAGATGACGCATTTGACCCCACTCTCGGCTCTCCTCGGGCTTCAATGTTCTTCCGCCTCTTCGAAGCGTCTTTTATGTACTTGTTGAATTCACACGCCTTCTGTGTCACCTCTTTGCCCCCTCTTTTTCTGCCCCCCCAGGACAGGCACGCGGACCTGCGCATCCACGGCTACGTGGACGAGGTGATGACGAAGCTGATGAAACTCCTCGGGCTGGAGATCCCCGAGTGGGCTGGGCCGCTGGTGGTGGAGCGTGCAGAACAGCGAGAGGCCAAGCCGCTCTCCCAAACCGGCGCAGACTTGCCCTTCCTGAGCAAGGGAGAGCCGGCTCCCTGCTGGAACGGTGGCCGGGAGGGCCTGGGACACACGGCGGTCCTGAAGCAGGAATCCCGCCTGCTGGACGGCGGCTCCGTCCCGGCCAAGCAGCCGAAGCTGGAGCCGTTGCCCACTTGACGGAGGCCCGTCCCTGCGGGCCGGTCGGCGCGGGTGTTTTGCCTGGTCTCCTCTCGGGACAAACCACCTTGGCCTTGGCGTTTCTACCTGACTTTTTAGAGAATTGTCTTCCTTTCGGATCCTGTAGGTAATTTTTGTTTTTTGTTTTTTTTCTCCTGAAACTTTGAAGCTTTCTGGATGAGCCCAGATTTTTCCGTTTCTGGAAGAAGGTAACCGTCATCCTTCTTTCTGTGGGACCAGGCCAGGAAATCACGGCTTGTGCCCTCTTTGTATGCCTCTTGGGTGGTGTTGAGGGACAGGGTCCCTTCTCACTCTTCCTCCCCTCTCCCTCCCCACTTCTTTCTCCCCTTTCCCCTCCTCTCCCCTCCTCTTTCCCCTCTCTCTCTTCTCCCTCTCTTCTCTCTTCTTTTCCCTCTCTTCTCTCTTCTCCCTCTCTTCTCTTCCCTCTCCCTTTCTCTCTTCTCTCTCCTCTCCTTTCCTCTCTCCTCCCACTCATCCTCCCTCCTTTCTCTTACTCTCTCTCTTCTCTCTTCCCCCCTCCCCTTTTCCCTCCCCCTTTCTCCTCTCTCCCTCTCTTTGTCTTCCTCCCCTCTCCTCTCTCCTTTCTTGCATCTCCCCTCCTCTCTCCCCTTCTCCTCTCTCCCTTTCTCCTCCCCTCTCTCCCCTTCTCTCTCTTTCTCCTCCCCTCTCTCCCCTCCTCCCCTCCTTCCCCTCCTCCACCATCTCTCCTTTCCCTTCCCTTCTTTTCATTCATTGATTCCCTTTCCCCGCCTTTCGTCCCTTCCTCCTCCGTCCTCTCCCTCCCTGCCCCTTCCCTTCCCCAACTCCACTGGCCCTGGGATCTCACTATGGGTCCACGGGTTTCGCTGCTACCCCCCCAAACCCTTTCCTGGTTTCCTGATAATCAGTGGAGGGATGTAGGGAGAGAAGGAGAAAAATAGCATAGTCGTTTTAAAGAACTACCTTTGTCGAATCACTTAGAATAGGAAATAGGGTCCCTTAAACCATGGTTCTGTGGTCAGTCTTTCAAAATTTGTGGCTGGCAAAGAGTGAGTGGGAGACTAGTATAGCTATTCAGGCTCATTAGCCCTCCTCAGCTAGTCACACCCTTCAGGGATTCGAACCTGGGCAGCTTGCATGTTAGGCAATTCGAACCTGGGCAGCTTGCATGTTAGGTATTAACCGCTGCCTAACATGCAAGCTGCCCAGGTTCGAATCCCTGAAGGGTGTGACTAGCTGATGAGGGCTAATGAGCCTGAAATAGCTATACTAGTCTCCCACTAACTCTTTGCCAGCCACAAATTTTGAATGTATAGCGTTCACAGTATGTGAGGTCTGCCTGCAAAACATGCTCCTAGATTGGAGCGAAACGCAGAACAGACTGATTTATATTTGGTAGACCGGGTGCCTCACCCATTCCATATATATGTGGGCCCTTCCTTCCAGCCCATGCCCCTCCCTCACTTCTCAGGTCAGCTCAGCCCAGGAATACGAACCGGGGGGGGGGGGAAGGGTCCTGCCTTCAAAGGTTTTGGGTGACGGCTTGAATGCTCACTCGGATGATGCCACGGCTGCTTTCTTTTTTTTCTCTTTTTTTTCTTTGGGGTGTGTGTGGGGGGAATGAAGTCGTGCATAGGATTTTTCTCCCAGTTCTGGAGAAGCCCCCCCTCCTCATTTCCAGTGCAATTTCCCAGGCATAGGAACGGTCGTATGTGTGTGCTCGCTCGTCAATAAATGAGAATAAGCGTGTGTGACATTCCCCTCCGTATTTGAACACCAAACACGCAGCAACGGGGTCCTTCCGCGTATCCTCCCACAGGCGGTCCCCGACTTAGCAACGGCCCTGGAAAAAAAGTGACTTACGGCCATTTTTCACGCTGAACGACCGTGACAGCCTCCAAATTCACGTGATCAAAATTCAGACGCTTGGCAACCGACTCCTATTTATGACGGTCACAGCGTCCCGGGTTCACGCGATCAGCCCTTTGCCACCTTCTGACGAGCAAATCCAGTGGGGGGGAAGCCTGATTCACTTAACAACCGTGTTCCTCACTTAACAACTGCAGTGATTCACTTGTGGCAAGAAGGGTCGTAAAACGGGGCAAAATTCATTTAGCAACGGTCTCACTTAGCAACGGACGTTTTGGGCTAGATTGTGATTGTAAGTCGAGGATTACCTGCATTTGCCCGGGAGGCAATAAAAGGCCTCAAGATGAAGTTGCAACTACAGGCAGTCCTCGGCTTACAGCATTTAGCGACCGAAGTTACGACAGCCCTGAAAATAATGACTTATGATCACGTTTCAGACTTACGGCCATTGCAGCATTCCCCACGGTCACGTGATCCAAATTCAGACACTTGGCAACTGCCTCATATTTATGACGGTTGCACTGTCCCGGGATCACGTGATCCCCCTTTTCTGATGAGCAGCGCCAGTTTTGCTTAACGACCGTGGGACTAACTTAACCGCCGCAGCGATTTAACTTAACAACTGGGGCAAGAAAAGTTGTAATACGGGGCAAAACTCGCTTCACAAATGCCTCGTTGGGCTCCCTTACGGTCGTAAGTAGAGGACTACGATGTGACGGAAGGCCTCGCTTCAAAGGTGGTTGATAGCCGCCAGCTTGACATTAACAGAACTCTCCAATCAACACTACAAATCTTTATTATTATTATTTTGCTGTTCTTTTAATGATTAATCCGATATTCGTCCGTACAGGAACATGTTATCTCCTTTTGATAATGCTTAATAGTACTTAAAAAAAAATACTACAGAAAATGAGGTAATTCTTCCCTCCCCACCAGGAAAATCCCTCCCAAATACAGTTTATAAGGATTACGATTATCTAATGTGGGGATTTTTCCAGAGAACCAGGCCTGGTTTGAAACAACACGGAGGGAGGAATTTCTTGGCTACTACAGGTAACTTACAATCAGTGCTGGGCTGCATTAACAGAGGGATAGAATCAAGATCACGTGAAGTGTTAATACCACTTTACAAGGCCTTGGTAAGGCCACACTTGGAATCCTGCATCCAGTTTTGGTCACCACGATGTAAAAAAGATGTTGAGACTCTAGAAAGAGTACAGAGAAGAGCAACAAAGATGATTAGGGGACTGGAGGCTAAAACATATAAGGAACGGTTGCTGGAATTGGGGATGTCTAGTTTAACGAAGAGAAGGACGAGGGGGGACATGATAGCAGTCTTCCAGTATCTCAGGAGCTGCCCCAAAGAAGAGGGAGTCAAGCTCTTCTCCAAAGCGCCCGAAGGCAGGACAAGAAGCAACGGATGGAAACTAATCAAGGAGAGAAGCAACCTGGAACTAAGGAGGAATTACCTGACAGTGAGAACAATTAACCAGTGGAACAAGCTGCCTCCAGAAGCGGTGAATGCTCCAACACTGGAAGTTTTGAAGAAGAGACTGGACAGCCATTTGTCCGAAATGGTGTAGGGTTTCCTGCCTGAGCAGGGGGTTGGACTAGATGACCTTCAAGGTCCCTTCCAACTCTGTTATTCTATTCAACAGTATATTGTATCCCATATTTTCTATTCTATTCTTTTTAATTATTCCAATTCTAGTCTAGCCTATTCATTACACCAAGACAGCAGTTGCAAGTTACACTTACAACCATTCGCTTAGTAACTGCTCAAAGTACGACAGCCTTGAAAGAGTGCCTGACAACAGGCCATCACACATCTGAGTGTTGTAGCATCCCCACAGTACAGGTAATCCTTGACTTACAGCAGTTCATTAGGTGACCCAAGTGAAATGGCACTGAAAATAGTGACATATGACCATTTTTCACACTTATGACCGTTGCAGCATCCCCACAGCCAAGTGATTTACATTAGGTTGCTTGACAACTGACTCACATTTATGATGGTTTGCGGTGTCCTGGGGTGCTGTGATCTCCTTTTGCGACCTTTTGACATGCAAAGTCAATGGGAAAGCCAGATTTGCTTCACAACCTTGTGATTTAATTTAAGCACTTCAGTGATTCACTGAACAAATCGGGCATAGAAAGTCGTAAAAATGGGGTAAAACTCCCTTAACAAATTTCTCACTTAGCAACGTAAACTTGGGGCTCAGTTGTGGTTGTAAAGTTGAGGACTACTTGTACACAATCAAAATTCAGGCCCTCGGCAACTGGTGTGCGTTTGTGGCGGTCGCAATGTCCCATGGTTGCGTGATCACCATTTGTGGATCTTCCCAGGCTGGCTTCTGACAAGCACAATCCGTGGGAGAAGCCAGATGCATTGAACAACCACGTGTCTCTCTTAACAACTGCAGTGATTGGTTTAATGACGGTGCAAAAAGGTGGCAAAACCGGTGTGTTTGCGGCTTCACTTAACAACTATCTTAACAACATAAATTCTGGTCACAATTGTCATAAGTCGAGGGCTACCTGTAGGCAGGGGGCACCCCCCTCTCTGTTGGGGTCCCAGGTGTTCTCTGAGCTAGGTGGTTTTCTTAGCGACGTTTCATTACCAAACTAGGTAACATCATCAGTGCTAGAAAGGAGCAGGGTTAGCTGTTATTTTTATGTACTGTTAAATCTTCTCTGCCTGATCCAAAATACATCAATCTGCCTTCCGGCACGAGCAAGTTACTTTAGCAAGTGCTTCCCTTGGCCTCGAGTGTCTGGTTCCAGCTCCTAGTCAGTTTCCAACTCCGAGCGAAAGAAAGACAAAGGGTATATTGCCGCCGCAAGGGAGGGAAATCTTCCTTTCTCCCTCTTCCTTTACAATTCCCTGCTCTTCTTTCCTTCGTCGCTGTTTCGATCCGAGCTCTGCCGGGCTTCCCTGTGACCTGCCGTTGTTATTTTTGAACGAGGGCCAAATTGGCAAGCGAGAGCCCGCGCCGATCCGTTTCTCACTTCCCGGCTCAGAACAGCTTTCACGCAGCGTGATCAGCGCCTCACGTTGCCAGGAATCGGATGGCAGCTTTTTTGATATTAAAAAATATATAAAACAGTCGAGATGACCTGACCGCTTGGTTAGGGAGGCCAGGAGCGGCAGGAATAGAGGCTGGCGACTGGGGGGCTACTGACACCCGCCACCCGCCAAGCTCGGTGGTCTTTGGTAAGGGCGGGACCTGTCCCATTAAAGCCATTTAAAGGGGCTCTCCAAGGTTGTCGCCTGCCGAGGAAACAAAATTGGGCCATCTCTGTCAATAAGGCGGCAGGCAGCCTTATTGAAACCTGCAGCTCGAAAAGAACCGTGGTTTTCAGCCCCCTCCCAAGCTGGCAGCTATTATGCAAGTAAGTCCTTGACTTATAACCATTCGTTTAGTGACTATTCGAAGTTACAACGGCACTGAAAAGAAGGGACTTAGGGCCGTTTTTCACACTTGCGACTGTTGCAGCCTTCCCGAGGTCAGTGGATCAGAATCCAGGCCGCTGGGCGACTTGTATTTATGTCGGTTGCAGCGTCTCAAGGTCCCGTGATCCCCTTTTGCGACGTGCAAAGTCAATGGGGAAGCCAGGTTCACTTTACAGCGGTGTTCCTAATGTGACGACTGCAGTGCTTCGTTTAACAAACCGTGGCAAAGCCCACTCAACAACTGTCTCGCCTAACAAGAGAAATTTGGGGGTCAATTGTGTTCGTAAGTCGAGGATGACCTGCAATTTATGAATCTGGGAGAAGCTTTCAAGCCCTTTTATTACCGAAGTGTCCAGTCCAGAATATTTTACTCACGCGGGACATTTATTAAGTCTTAATTTGCGCCCTCTTTTCGGGTCTCTCCCTTCTTCCCACCTGTTCTGTCCATTTTCCCCCCTACCTCCTCTCCTTTTCAAGTGCGGCCTTTTATGGGGAGGGGGGTGAAGCAAAGGCAAATCCAATCAATCAGACGACCCATCCTTCATTTTAACCCAAATCATTTATTGTACACGTGTCGGGCGAGACATCAGCTCGGGTCTTTTGTTTTCCGGCTTCTGGCATTTCGGGGCCGCAAAGGGATACACGTCGCAAATGCTCATCCCAAACCGTCCCCCAATCCTTCAAAATCAGCTCAGCAGTGCTCAACATGTACCCGGGGCTGACCGCAGGATG